>NC_056728.1:1985410230-1985607730 GCF_019279795.1 Protopterus annectens | reverse complement strand
CCAACCTGACAACTGCAGTAATCTTCAGAAACTGAATACTGCCTACCACAGTATAGCCCAGATTGCCACTGGCTCACCCCTTTCAAACTCACCACTGTCTAAACTTAAAGAAACCTCAACTTGAACTCCCAAACCTTATTTATACTTCTAACTAGTCTAGTCACCTTCAACATCATGCCACCTTTTCAAAAACAGATAAAACCACCTACAAATCCACTTTTCACTCTGTGTAATACCATCACTCTCTCTACCTCTGATCAATGATTAATTTTTACATACCTCACTTCAGATATCCTTTACTCAACTGTGTATTTTCTTGTGCCTGAATTTATCTCCTCAACCACATAACGTGAACTTTGATATCTTCTTACTGTAACTTACTTTAGTAGTTAACACAATCTGTATTCTGTTAATAAATGTACCATTTGACTTACGGATATGCAGCATTTCCAATTAAGCAGGGTCACAGATTACCTTGTATGCAAGACAGAGGTCACATCTGTGTAGTCTGTATGACACAGACTAAAGTGGTAATGATTTCAGATGATCCCCAGAGGGAAGATGCTGAAGACTTGACTTTCCCTTGTAAGGAACATTTGTGGTCTCTGCAGTTGCCACTGGTGCTTGGAAACAAACATAATAAAATGGCCATTGCACTCAAATATTGATCTGATGAGGGAAGAGTACATGAAGGTAATAACTAATTTATATTCTGATGACAGTACCCTCACTTATGACATGAGCAAGATATAATGCCCTTCTTACCACTGCGGAGACACGGTGATCTAAGGTAAGGTAAGTGTAAACCTGTGTGCCCAGGTGTCTCACCCCTTAGTATGTTCCTAAGGTGTTGCTATTGATCTGCTACTTAGCAGGAACATTGCTGATACCAAAAGCAATGATACTACATATATTTGATGGAGATTAAGGCCATGATTGTGCCAGCAATCATTTGGTCATGTATGACCCTCTTGTTGGATGTTGATATAATTTGGAGAGTGTATGACCGCACCCAGTTTGCAGGCATCAGCAAACCTTGTTAGCTACAGACATTCATTTTGTGTTCGTACATTTGGTAAATGGATTCCACACATTAGAGGACACAGGACTGAATCCTGTGGAACACTGATTACAGCTCTGGCTATTGGAAGTGGATAGCCATATTCTGGCTATATGAGTGCTATCATTGAGCTAGTTAGTGACCCCTCTAATGATATTACTGTTGAGGACTAGCTGGGGGATTTGTAAATGATGCCTGAGTGGGGATAGTGTCAAATGGCTTGGCTACGTACAGGTGGTTGTATGCACAGATGTCCCCTCATCCAGGTCATTGGTGACTCTCTCGTAGAGGTCCACCAGGTTTAACAGGCATGATCTCCCTTTCACAGATCCAAACAGTGTAGAGGCAAGTGTTTTGAGATTACCTATGTCTCTGTTGATGAGGTCCATGATTATTTTCCCCATGGACTTACAGATATGGCTAGTTAGGCTAATAGGTCTATTGGTCAGTGGATGCACCACCTTTGTGCAAGAGGATAACTGTTGCCAGTTTCCAGTCAGCTGGGACATAGCCAGTGGTTACACTATGATTGCCAAGAGTTACCAATGGTGTTATTAATCGATCGATGTTGGATAGTTTGTAGGATGCAGCCTGGTATGTTAGCATGTGCAATGGATGCTGTGTATGTCACCTTAGAGAGGCCACTTACTACTGCTCTTTAGAGATACAAGGTATGAGACAGGTTGTAGGGATGTCATGGTGAATGTGTGGTGGGGACAGGGGAGTGCAGTTGTCACAGAACCTGTTGGCTAACAGGTTAGCTATGTCTACAGCCTCATTACATGTATCATTAAGTACAAGTTTGATAACAATGTGGATCTTTCATTTTACATAACACATGTAACTACACAATGCCTTGTGGGTGTCCTTTGTGGAGGAGGCTAATTTTGTCCAATAATTTGTTTTGCAGTATTTCACAACACCTCTTATTTGCTTGTTTAAGCTGAGGAGGGAGTGCTTCCATTTTAGGGGCCTCCCTCCCTCCTAATGTGAGATACCAATATCTGACTGATATTGTAAAGACTGCTAATGGAAGTTGTCCACCAGGCAAGTTTGCTGTGTCATGAAGAGCTTGTTTTGCTCCTGTCACGTACAGGCGAGCCAATGCAGTTGTACAGGGGCTTGTATGAAGCATTGGCGTAGAGCTCAGCATAGCTGCCTGTTCCATCTGAGGAGGGTGGTGCAGTCATGCTATTTATACTACCCCACAGGAGTTTATAATCTGCTTTGTTGAACTTTATTACTTTATCTGCTGCCGGGGGGGGGGGGGTCAGGTGTGATACTTACTTTGAATGAGACTAATTTGTGGTCAGATCTCACCAGGAAGGACCTCACAGTGGAGGTTCTACAGTGGACACCCATATTGGTAAGCACCCAATCCAGTACGTTGGCTCCCCTTGTGCAGATGTCAGCCCACTGGTCCAGGGCATGGTAGTTAAGGAGGCTGACTAACCCCTGGGCAAGTGAGTTTGAGCATGAGTAATCTACCCAGTTGGTGGGTAGTTAAAGTCAAACAAAACCATATTGTTTTTGATGTATATTGATAGACTGTGTGCTCTGATTCATGGAGTTGCTCCTGTAGCCGTCAATGGTTTGATTAGGAGCCCTACAAGCAGTCAATTACAACTACATTTTCTCCAGGGAGTCATATTGTCTCACTAATCTGGATGTGTATCTATCCTTAATGAATATGTATACACTGCCTCCATTACTCTGCATGCTTTAAGTTTGAGGTCTGAACATGTGGAAGGAGGCATAGACTAGTATGGCTGTGGTGCTCTTCACAGCCTTGACCCAGGTGTCTGTGACAGCACAAATGTCTGCAGCTTCCAGTGAGTGGAGTTTAGTGGTTATATTCCTAGTGTTTAGCAGCATAACTGTGATGTTGTTTGTAGATGGTGTTTTCTCATTGGAAAATTTTCCCTTGTTAAGACACCACCTAAAAGGTGCACTATGGGGTGGCAACAGCCTTGGCCAGTAGCCAAAATCCCAGGGGTGACAGATGGAGACCACCTCTAGCAAAGCATTGAGGTCTGTTGAGCAAGTCATCCCAGGCTGACAGATAGTGGTTCCCTTTACAATGACACCACACACTACAGAAATTATTGAAGTCAATCATTTTCCATTTGTATTGAGTCATCAACCAAGGTGACAGTAAAATGCAGCTCAAGGCCAAGGGCATATCTGCCTGAGACACATAGTCTGTAAGCTCAGTCATGTTTCTGTATACAGTCCAGAGAGGTATGTCTCAAGTCATACACAACAACAGGAACTATGACATAGTCATAACAATACCTGATGTTGACAGACTTGAGTGCAAATGTGATATGCTGTATCCTGGCACCTCACAGAAAGCTGACTGTGACTTTTTTCATATGTAGCCTGGTAAGAGGCAAATCAATGTGTCGCATGATGTAATCTCCTATGAGTAATATGTTTGATTTTGTATTGTGCCTTAGGTGTTTGACCAGTGAGGCAGTGATGGTGAGCCATTATGTGTACTGTGTTATGCAGAGGTATGATTACATGTAGCAAGCTTGTGTTTGTGCTTCTGAGTTGTCTGGTGTTTTCTTATTTGTCTGGTAAGGACCTGCGCACATGTAGGTATGTGTGTTGTTCATAGGTTCATAGATTGGTACTAGGCTATTTTCCCTAAGGCATTTATAAGTCTAGCCAGAATGTGTTGGCTTTCACCACCCCCTTAGATTAGTTCCCTGTGCCTCTGTCCAGCAGAGCCATTGAAGTAATCCCTGGAGTAAACTTTCTGTTTCCCATCCACTCATCAGGGTTTCTCTTGAAGAGGGTTAGTGAGGATCTCTGCCTAATGTAGATTGGAATCTTGTTGCAGAGCATGGGAAGTCTCTGGGACAGGAATCTATGCCTCCAGCATGTCCTATTTATTGTTGTGGTGAGGTTTAGATCCCTGAAGGTGTGGCTCGAGGGGATATGGTTTTCTTTAGGTGGAGCATGTCCATCAATTATGGGTTGGACATGGCCTTGTATGTCAGGCAAAGATCACCTCTGAGTAGGCGGTATGCAACCAAGTACAGCTGGAGTTTCTTCAGCCGAGCAGCATAGGGCATCTGCTTGAGGCCAGTGATTCTCTTGGTGAGGTACTTCTGTGGTTTTTCCAGTTGTTGCAGGTGTCTTGTAAGGTACATCCCAAATGGGGCATTGTACTCTATGTTGGGTCTGATGAGTGATGCAGAGAGGGGCCCAATGACTTCTTTCAATCTGGATGCAAACCCTTTTGTGATTAGGTGGGCCACATAGAAGGATTTTCTAACCACTTTGGCAATGTGATTATCAAAGGAGAGGTTACTATCTACTTGGGTCCCCAGATTCCTTATTACGTCTTCTGTATTTAGGGGGCTACCACCTATGTGATAGTTTGTGGATACTTTGTTTTTTCCAAAGGGGATGACTATGCACTTTTTGGCATTTAGTTTGAAGCCATGATTTTGACACCAGGTATCTGTCTCAGTGAGACCCTTTTGGAGGATGTCTGTGTCAGTTGGAGAGTCAATTATAGCCCCTAGTTTGCAGTCGTCTGTGAACTTGGTCAGCCATAGTCCTCCTGTGCTTGCCTGTACCTCTGAGAAGTATATGCCGAACAGGAGGGCTCCTAGGACTGAGCCCTGAGGAATGCCACTTGTAACCAATTTAGAGTCAGATCTAGCTCCCGCAACTCTTACCATGTGTGTTCTGTCCGTGAGCCAGTTGGCAACCCATCTCATGATGTAGGGGTTTATGTTCAGGCTGGTAAGCTTGTCTGTAACACCTGAGTGGGGAATGGTGTCAAAGGCCTTTGTGAGGTGTAGGTAGGCTGTGTGGATCACCT
Organism: Protopterus annectens; assembly: GCF_019279795.1. NCBI lineage: Eukaryota > Metazoa > Chordata > Ceratodontiformes > Protopteridae > Protopterus > Protopterus annectens. Next base: position 1,985,602,829 of record NC_056728.1, on the reverse strand, counting down.
TTCCCTCATCTATAACCTTGGTAACTGTCTCAAAGAAGTCCACCAGGTTTAGGAGGCATGATCTGCCCTTAACAAAGCCGAACTGGGTTGGGTCTAGTGCCTTTGGAGGTTCCCAATGTCTCTGTTAATGAGATCCATGATGATGTGGGTTTGGGTGGGGTAGGAGGTGAGGTGTGCATATTGGCACACCGCTTATTGTCATATGTACTGATTGGTGTGTGAGAGAGCATGGATGCAAGGTTTTTAACATAGTCACATCTCTCACATGTTGTGTCTGTGTGAAGTAAGAGTAGATGGTTGGGAATGCTTTCCACATCTCTTCGGCAATCACTGATAATGCCATTAGCAATAGATTCCTGCTTGTGTATACATCACAACAGGTTATGGTGAGGCAGCAGCCTGACAGATGCTTACATTTAACATATCACATTTATGTTGTCATCCTAAGTTACAACAGTCCAAAACACAAAACTGGAAGCAGAATGAAGGTCGGTATAACAATATGAGTATATAAAATAATAAAAAAGGAAATACCAAACCAAACAAGGCTAAAATCCAAATACTTTAACGTATAAATCCAAGACACAAAGAAATGGTAAGCGCTTTCGTGATGAACACACCGCTTCTTCAGACAACATTGAATAAAGCATCCACCATTTAAATACAAAACTTTAACCAGTAAGAAAGCACTAAGATATGATGTCATCAATTTTAAAATATTCTACAAAAACTACATATATTACTATTCCCATATACAAAAACACATTAGTGAAAAAATACACATAAACATACATAAAAACACATACAAATACAGCTCATATCAAAACTATTAATAAAATAAGAAAAAAATGAGAAATGTTTGTTATTATAATATTATTTATGCATAAGTCTGCGTCCTTTTAAAAATGGTTTTAATGAGGAGACCCCATTTAAACCAGGTCACCTTTCATCATTTAATAAAAGAATCCATTTTTGTTCTATAGTCTCAGTATAATTTTTCAAATCTCCTCCTCTCAAACCAATGTATAAAACTTGCAGAGCAAAGAACTTAAAATAATGTGTATAATCATGCTCCATAATGTGTACTGCTAGAGCGTTAGTATCTTTTTTATTTCTTATATCTCTCAGATGTTCAAGAACTCTATCCTTAAGTGGTCTATTCATCTTTCGATGTAAAATGCATGGCACACTTGACAAAAAGTGAAATAAACAATGTTCATACTTTTACAGTTGGCATAGAAATCAACATTAATAGTAAAACCTAACACTGGGTGTGTATAAGAAAGACAAGTATAAATAAACTTACATGCAGAACAGCATCTACATGGAAATGTGCCTATTCTGTTAGAACCAGTATTCCTCTTCTCATATATGGTCGACTTAGATATAGACATAGATGTTGTTTAAGGGATTTATTATTTCTAAAAGAAAAATGTGGAACATCTATGTTGCTTCTTAACTCTGGTGTGCTTTTTAATATTGTCTAATCACATCACAGTATTGGTTTATATCACTAGAGTACTGTAAAGGCACTCTATAGACAACATTAATAGATTCCTGTTGTCGTCCTATATTGTCATTAGATGTTCTAAAATAAGGTCTACATCTATCATGCCTCTGCAACCAAGCCTCAGAAATACAAGTATCTATCTGCTGATCTTGGTAACCTCTTTCAAAAAAAAAATCTGTTTTCAAGGTTTCAAGGGCTATTTTTGCATTTAAATCATCATTATGAAGCCTAACTATTCTGTAGACCTGTCCTTTGAGCATATTCCTCATTATATGTCTGGGATGCATACTTTTTTATGTGAAAAGGCATTACGCCATGTGGGTTTCCTATATAAACCAGTGAAAACAGAATCATAACTAGATTTATTTAGCCTCACATCCAAAAATTCAAGATAATCAAAGGAATGTATACATGTAATTTTAGAAAAGAAGTTGTACTATGTATGTATAACATGAAATTATTCAAATCTTCCACAGTTCCACCCCACAACATAAAAATATCATCAACAAAACAAACGTACCATATAATAAGTTGTGCAAATACATTATGTGACAATAAAAAATCATGCTCCCATTGCACTAATGCTAGGTTGGCGTAGCTGTTTGCACAGGCAGTACCCATAGCCATGCCAACCTTTTGCAAGAAAAATTGCTGATCAAATAAAAAAGCATTGTTCTGTAAAACAGTTTCTAACAGTGAACTCAAGAGCTTAATTTTATCATTAGAAAAAACATCTTTTCCATTTAGGAATTCTCTCACGTTATTAATGCCCCAGTCATTGGGGATAACTGTAAACAGCGACCCAATGTCAAGTGGCACGAACATATAGTCTCCATTTATATTCAGAATTTTAGCATGTAGTCTCTCAAGGAAAAATTTGGTATCTCTTAATACACTATGACATGATTCTAACACTGGCTGCAAAGTTTTTTCTATGTATATGGATAGCGGTTCAGTACATCAACCTGTTCCAGATACTATAGGCCTCAAAGGTGGAACAGCTCTATTTTTATGAACTTTGGGGAGGCCATATACAGTGGGAATTAATGGATAGTCAGCATTAAAGAACTTAAATAGATCTTCATCTATTAAGCCAGTCATTAATAAATCAAACACTGTGAAAGAAGCTTTCTCTGTTATCCCATGTACTACATGCTTAGGAATACAGCTATAAGTATTTACATCATATAGAAGTACTTTCATTTGGTTCAAATATAATTTCCTATCTAAAACAACAATACCACCACCTTTGTCAGCTGGTCTAATTTCAAGAGAGTGTGTATTTTTAAGTTCATGTAAAGCTGAATAGTCATATGGGGACATGTTGGAAAAATTCACCTTAGTAGTTTGCTGAAATAAATCCCTAAACTCTAATTCACACATATCAATAAAAGTTTTTACAGTGGGATGCGGTAAAGGCAAACATGTGCTAGGTTTTTTAAAAGATCCACTTGTATCATTATTACCATCAGAACTCATTGTCTTTAAGGTTAATGATCTACCTAATAACCTTAGATCTTTCAGCATTTCTGCATGATCTGCTCGTCTAGATGGAATGAATGAAAGTCCTTTATTAAGCAAATCTGACTATGCTTGTGAAAGTTGAAAGGAAGAGATATTATGTATCAAACCTATTTTTACAAACGTCTTTTCTTCACTACTTGTGTTTTCTTGGTACTCTGCTGTTGTTGCAGTCTGCCTTTTCGGCCCATGCTCCTCGACCTGTTTCTGATGGGCAGAGGATTCGGTAGAGAGAAGGAGGTTAGCATTTTGTTTCCTAAAAAATCCTTAGGTCTAGCACCATTCGCTTCATGTTGCTGTTGTAATGTAGGAGAACTCACTTCTAAATGACTACTATTTGCAGTTAGAGCATTGGAAACTGTCGGCCCTGCAGTATCTTGTTGCAGGACTCTTAAAAAGGTTTTAAAACTCTGTATTACAGGCAAAGTACCAGTCCGTGCTTGTAGTACATTTACAGGAGCGTCTGCTTGTTCCTGTGAACCGGAAGCGACAGTATTCATCAGATCTTCTCTGATAGACTCACAAAGCACTTGAGTGACAGCAGAAGCTGCCAAGGATGTTTCTTATACACACCCAGTGTTAGGTTTTACTATTAATGTTGATTTCTATGCCAACTGTAAAAGTATGAACATTGTTTATTTCACTTTTTGTCGTATGCCATGCATTTTAAATTGGAAAGACAAATAGACCACTTAAGGATAGAGTTCTTGAACATCTGAGAGATATAAGAAATAAAAAAGATACTAACGCATGATTCTACACATTGTTTTAAGTTCTTTGTTCTGCAAGTTTTAGACATCAGTTTGAGAGGAGGAGATTTGAAAAATTATACTGAGACTATAGAACAAAAATGTATTCTTTTATTAAATGCTGAAAGGTTACCTGGTTTAAATGGGGTCTCCTCATTAAAATCATTTTTAAAAGGGCACAGACTTATGCATAAATAATATAATAAAATTTTCTCAATTTTTACTTATTAATAGTGTTGATATGAGCTGTATTTTTATGTGTTTTTATGTATGTTTATGTGTATTTTTTCACTAATGTGTTTTTGTATATGGGAATAGTAATATATGTATTTTTTGTAGAATATTTTAAAATTGATGACATCATATCTTAGTGTTTTCTTACTGGTTAAAGTTTTGTATTTAAATGGTGGATGCTTTATTCAATGTTGTCTAAAGAAGCGGTGTGTTCGTCGCGAACGAGCTTACCATTTCTTTGTGTCTTGTATTTATACATTAAAGTACTTGGATTTTAGCCTTGTTTGGTTTGGTATTTCATTTTTTATTATTTTCTAAGTTACAACAGTACCTGACAGTGTGTCATAGCATGGTAGATTGAGTGTAATACTTTGCCAGGCATGTGGCACTTGCATTAACCATGATACTCTTAGCAGACAGGGTTGCAATAGCATACCTACAAATGTGACAATGTACAGTTCCAGTAAAGTTATGGTCATGCTGCTACAACCTTGTGTTTAACAGCCTCAAACATACTGTCTGTGGGCACTCTTTGCGGTGAAGATGTAGATGTTTCTGCATGCACAGAACACTTCTTAAATTCACTCATTACTTTAACCTTGCAAGTCTACAATGGCTGATTAGCAAACAGACAGCAATTGGATGTTTTGTGAAATTATGTAGGAACACAGAACTGTGCTCTGGTAACATAAATTCACAGTATGACATACCTAGGACACGTGTGAAGGAGAAAAACATTGGCCAAAGGTGGCCACTCATCTACAGAAGGCCTCACATCCATGTCACACAGATGTCCACCATTAATCTGTTGAAGGGCGTGCAGCATGAATTGCTGTGAAATTGTCAACTAATATGGATCACTGCCACTGTGGAGCTTTCTAGAGCAAACTTGGACATCTATGTCACCTGATATTGATCGTTGTATTGTGAGGCATCAGCTGTGCTCCTAATCACCATGATGTCAGTACCATAGTCAAATCCTGAGGCCCAGAACACAAGGTATAGTACATGCAAAAGTCAAATGATGCTCTGGTTGTTAATCAGGGCATCTACCTGGAAAAGGGTATGTCACACCTACAGAGCCTTGCATCATATGGGACAAATGTGTGGATCATCAAACAGGCTGTGGCCTGCGTTTCACCTTGAGCTTGGTACTAACATTTGCCCTCTGGTGAGAGTAAAATAGGAGCCTGTATACCAGCAGCGTGTGGCTTTGGTGAGACCAGCAGCAGTAGTAGTAGTAGACAGGTACCAGAAATTCAGGGAACTCCCCTTTTTTCAGCATTATTCACAAGGTAACTGTTTTCAGTACAAACTGCTTGATTAGTATGTAACTGCAGAATAACTGTGCAAATACTCCATCCTCACCTTTACAAGGTGTACATATTAGTTTCGCCTCCAGTGTTTGCCTGTGCTCTGTATGGACTCAGACACCTTCGGTGACAATTTTCTTGAAAACCATGATGGAATTAACTGCAGTACCAAGTTGCACACAGGACAACCAGCATGCAGTGACAAGCACTATCCCCAAAAGTCTGATATTTAAAGCCATGAAATGAATTATCACGGAAATGATCATTAAAGATGTAGCCAATGGACTAAACCCAGTTTGGTTTTGTCAATGGCAGATCATGCCTACCTTACCTGGTTGTCCTCATTGAGTAGTAAACAAAGCAATGGACAAGGGGAAAATGATTCACTGCACCTACCATGGCCTGACAGGACATTTGTCACTATTAGGCCATCAGGCATTGTTGACAAACTGTAGAGATTAGTTACAAACTTGTATGTCAGCCGGTGGATAGCCAAGTGGCTGATAAAACTTATCCAGGACAATAGCACTGGGGAGTCCACGGCTACAATGATGCCAATCACCAGTGGACTCCTTTACAAATCTTTCCGGTTACTGCTCCTTCTAAGCATTTACTGTCATTGGCCTGTGACTGAGGCAGATGACTGCAAATTACGGGCTGTCATTGAAACACACAATGACTCAGCATTTATCTAGGATGGGCTGATATAGACAGTCAGTTGTTGTCAAAGCATGGGCTAACACTAAATACCAGTGAATGCACAATACTGTCCCTTATGAAGTCATCCACCCCCTGGTAACTATTGTATTCTCTGCACACCTCCAACAGTTGACCCAATAGTCAGATACTTATGGACACATATGTAGTGATCTAGTCTTTGACTGTCATGGGTCAGAAGTATTTGGGGATTCTTTCTGTGTTGCACAACCTATAAACAAAGGTATGGCATGTAAATCCAATAAAGTCATTGTTCCACTCTATCCAGCATTCATCACACCTAACATTGAGTGCAATGCCACCTTTGGAATACAACTAACCAGGCATAGCCAACAACTGTAACATCTACAGAGATTCCACAGTAAACCAATACACAGTGTACATAATATGACATACGCAGACCTCATCAGGGCCAAAATTGTGTATTCTGTCTCCTATATGTTTGGAGGGGAGATGTATGCCCATCATGCAGGGAGGTGTCAGACCCCAGCATGTACCTCCTGCATATCCAAGAAAGGGGAAGCATGAGAATTACCTGTCCTACACACCTACACCTTGAGTGTGGTATAAATAGGACATGCTGGAGAGACAGGTATGTAGGCCGGAGACTACAACCAATATGTAACAGGCTCCCCATCCAGGTGAAGCAGAGTGCAGCTTTACCACAAACCATGTGTAAATTATACAATAGGATGGAGAATACAGCAATTATTACTGCTTTAGGACAAATGTCTCTCATGGACACAGGAAAACCATAGATGGTTCATCTCCCACTCCCCAGCTTGTACATGTCTCAGCTCCCAAAACCAGGTTATCAGACATTGTCAGAGTTTAGGGATGCATGGCTAGGCTGAAAGAAGCCCTTGTTTTTGTTAGCCTATCATACACATATGATCCCATGGAGCTATGCACCTATACTGTTTTATCTTTCTGATGACATTTTCCTTCTGTGCTGTCATTTTATCCTGTGCTCTAACATTGATGGGTTTATTGTAGATGTGCACCCAAAGGTGTGTCCTACACAATCCTGAAAGTGAAACGTTAACAGTTGCATGAGATGCCTTCATTGGGTATATACAGCCATTACAACAGCATCCAGTGTAATGAACACAAAATAATGTGGTTTGCTCATTACAAATAGCAGTGTACAATATCTGAAACTGAACAGTACAAGTAGTATGTCAAAGCTAACAATGGATGAAACAAATACATATTAATTTAGATAGTTACCCTGTGCATCAGACACATAGCTTCATTTCCCTGTATCAATGAGAAGGATGACAGGAATGTGGCACAGGTATAAACATTTGTGAAGGCTGACAGGGATGTGGCACAGGTATCATTACTTGCACAGGGTGTTGTATGGGGGTGCAGGTGGCCAAGGCTGCCTCAATAAGTTGGCAAGCATGTGTGTAAGTCAGAAAGGGAAGCAGGCAAGACAGACCATGTAAATGTGGTATGTGTGTCTGTAGCTGACCTGAGTATGACAGTGGTGTGTGAGTGTCTGAGTGAATGTAGCCAAGCTCAGTGCTAGCCCTATGTGACTGTATGTTGGACAGCTTTAAGCAGCACATGGTAGAGATGACATGTTCATCATCTGTGCCTTGTACATGAAAACTGGCTTTGTCAGGAGTTGCACTGGCACCTCCATGCCCAATGTCAGATGCTGGCCTACTACCTGAGGGTTACTGCTGTCTGCTGGGACTGTGTCCTCCACGGGAATGCCCAGGACCACAAGCACATGGCTTGCCACATCCTGGTGTGGATAGCACATTCCCCTCTGGATCACTGGATGTACTGTCACTACAGGAGCATGATAGTGCATGGCCATATGGACTCTCAGTAGATGTAGTTGCTGACCTATATCTGCAAGTCCAACGCTCAACTCCAGTCAGACATTCCATCACAGACAATGTGCATTTCAAGACAGATAGTGTGCGATCTGTGTCAGACCAATGTCTTTCCACTGCGTCAGTAAACCGATCCAGGTTATTAGCAATGTAGTGGAGGCAGTTACAGATGTCAGACTTGTGCTACATCCATAACCCTAAGCATTCATCTGGAGTCCCTTTTGGAACATGCTTGTGCCTCCATGATGGCAATAAACATGCAACGAGTAACACATGATGAGACACCTGCAACAGGTGGAGGGACAGCAGGCCTCGTAAGTGCACCCCTATCAATCCACCTGTGTGGAACCTCACCAACTGTTTGGCTATGGCCAGTGTCGAGTCAACACTCACTGCAACCGCAGTAGCCACACCTCCTGTTCAATGTCCCCACCCTCTGACTGTCCAATATCTGTGGCCTCAGGGGACTGGGAATGCATAGGCATGCTGACTGTGTATGGTGATAATGCGGGTGGATGAGGGATGTAAACCTCTTTGACAGATTCAGCCCCTGCAACCCCCATCTGTGCCTCACTTTGGCCACCATAATCTTCAGAGCCTGAAGAGACACTGACGTTAGGTTCTAAAGGGGCAAAGACTAACCTCCCAGGTCACCTCTGATATAAAGGGAAATGCATCAAATTAATACCTGCACTACTATGCTCTGGAGTACTATGTTTCTATATATGCTAAGCTGCATGCACTGCTGTCACTATTACAGTCTTGTATAATCCACAATCTGATATAGTAGGACATGAGGACATCATTTTCTAACCCAAATCTGTAAGTATTTGAAAATAACAGATCTTTAAACTAGACTCTCGTAAGCAAAACATAAATTATGTAAACTTTTGACATTCTGCAGAACTCTGCACATTTTACTGGTATGCCCATCTGAAAAGTCCTGACAATACAGTGAATTTAGTCTGTGAGGTCACACCTACGAGGCATAGGTATGATCCTAAAGTATATTCAGTCAGAACATATCTGTACATCTGTCAATCATGCAGACAGTACATCAGTCCATCCAGTAGGCCTGGGATGACACTTTAGCTAATATCTTGGAGTAAATCTACATCTCTGACAAAAATGTTTTGTGCTTACCAGCAGCAGGAGCATGGCCTCTTCTTATTCCTGACGGCCCTGAAAAACATATGAGGAAGAGGTAATGTAAACAGCACCGCATGTTACAGTATAACATTGGTACTATGTCCAAATATGTCCCATTTACAGTAGCTGCTATGTTGACAGGTATGTGGGTCACAATCTCTGCATGAGCTTAAAACTGCAGCTAACCTCCTCCCCTCACCCTATAAAACATGTGACACCCACACAAAACTATGTACACCCTGACATGCTAAGTGCTACAGTATTCCAATGCTGATCCAAATAAGCGTACTTGGATGCTCAAGTTGTGTGGAAACGGTGGCACCCACATCCATGACATATGGTATGATGGATGCCTGGGAGCTGTCCTGTGTTGCAAGGTTTTCCAGAAATTCTTTAGTTGCTGACAGAGGTTGTTCTGCTGCAGCCCACCACCAGTGATCTGTCAATCCCTGGCCATGTCCGTTAACCATCTGTATGTCGATGTCGAGTGGATCACATCTGTGGCATGGTGTCGTACCTACTCATATGTCCGATTCTGATGACTCACAGCATTTATGTTATGCACCAGTTCGTCTAAAGAGGCTTGTCGCTCTTGCTTATTTGCCTTCCCTCTGGAGAGTAGGACTTGGTAATGTTGTCTTAATGCCTCAGTTATGAAGTCATTTTCAGCCTCAGCGAAAGGTGGGTGGCATCTGATATGCATGATATTGCCTGAAATACAAAAAGTGAGAACACGTTAGGATCACATATGTGGGCGTACAGTATGTACAGATACAGCAATAAAGGAAGGCTATGATTACTCATCTCATATGCAACAGCGTGACAATCATACAAAGGGTGTGGAAGCAACTAGAATAGTAGCAATAGTGACCTACTCCTGTTTGTGCAATGACAGATACTCACAGATGATCACACACCCAACATAGGAGTCCACTTGTAGTGTGACCCATAACAGGGAACCACCTCCATAAAATATGTATAAAATACAATGTCAAACAAATAGCTGTGTAGTATTACAACTACTAACAAAGGAAGTATCCAGGATACCCATGTCCCTAGTTAACAGACAGCATTATACCCTTGCTGTAGTCTACTTCCTCTGTAGGTGTTACACAGCTGCAGATCAATGCATGTCATCAGTACAGTTCTAAGAAAGGCTTACTGGTGTAATCCCTACTCCTCCTAAGTATATTCAAACATATGCATCGTGTTGAAAACAAAATGGTTACATACCTTATGGAGTACACTACTCCTCTGCTGAAAGATACAGATGTATAAGTGGTGTGACAATGAGGTTACTATAGAAAGTAACTCTCATGCACAATGGTTGCCCTAACTAGGAGTTTGCTTTTTAAGATGGTTTTCATTAGCAGGTGATTGCCTCTGAACTGGTCTGTGGTTCAGGAATGCTAATTGCAGCCTACACAGCAGATTTGCGGTATAATCAGCTAATCCCATGCAAATATTCAACAATATATAAGGCCTCAATGTAGAATCCATCTCCTTTCTCATATGTTGGGGTGGAAAGTACTGGGGTAAAGATACTATATTAGCACAGAGAAAATGTTGGTAGTAAATACTTATTACATACATATGTGTGCTACAGGCTGTAACTGATGATTCTGCAGTCAGAAAGTCTGCAGAATGAGGAAGACAACAACACTTATGAGCAACGGTGTGACTTGTAGTAGCCTTGGTGTATAGCCAGATCCTGATTAAGGAAACCCATCCTACAAGACATTGAGCTATGTGTTTAATGGAAGTATGATAGCCAAAGGTATCATTAACAGAGTAATAGGCAACATAGTTGTTGTGTCCTAGAACAAGGTAGTGGCACATATGTAATTATGTCAACCATTTGTACAACTGCCAAGTCATGTGTTATGTTATGGTAGGCATCTGGAACGTGTGCTGGTAACCCTTGCTTCTAATATGACCTCCATAGGTGTATGTTAATTGTGCAGTTGTGGTTATCTGTAATATCAGTAGCAAGTCATTCTGTGCTGCAGTTTGATATTACTGGGCTTCATTTGAATTACACACTTCAAACTCCTCTGTGAATGCATAATAATGCATGACCTGACACTGTATGTACTTTCCATTGTTGTAATAGGAATAGTAGGCCTTTGACTTCTATCACTGAAAAGCAGACATTCCATCTGTACTGCTTTGGGTGGATAAATAGGTGATGAAACAGTCATACATGCTTGAATTCATAATAGTGATGTACACATACATGCATTATAAATGCTAGATACCAGTGGATTTAAAACTAGGACCATGTGGCCCAAAAAGTAATGGTTTCAAAGGATTTAACAGACTGAGCTACTGAATCACTGTTAGAGCAGGTGTATTTTTAAATATATAATTGCACACTTACATACTGTTACATACCTCATTTACATCTATTATTATGTGTATGGCTTTATAGGGATGTATTTGTCCACCAGAGTCACCTATTTTTCTATTAATCTTTTAGCAGATGTATTTTTAAATGTTGTATATATAATTGCATAATTACCTGCTGTTAGATACTTCACTCATATGCATTATTATGTGTTTGGCTTTATAGTGATGTATTCCGATACCAGAGTGCAAGTTACATTCCCATTTTTCTATTACTGTTTTACCAAATTTGCATGACAAGGCACAATGCACAGCATTGCCTAAACATGCTTAAAGATGGGAAAGTGGCAAATATTATGTTTTGCTTAAAACACCTGTGTTAATGAACAGCTGTGTGGCTTGGTGGGATGATACACTGGTCTGCAGATGCAATGGTGCTGCACTTGAAATAGAGCTCTGGTGTACTTTTTGCATGTGACTAATATTATTTCACACACACATATCAATATAGCACCATTTAGCTTAGCTTAGCGACGCTGCGCATCACGCAGCATCGAGCAAAACATTTTTAAAGAAATGAAAAATGGGAAGATAGGACAGTGGTGAAATGGGGTGCAAGTAGGGGGAAACACAGTGAAAGGAAGGTATGTATGTGCAGGAAGGATGTAGGAAAAAAACATAGCTATCCATTTCTTCAACAGCACCAACTGTGCACTTTAACAGATTTTTTTAGATGAATTTGTACTGTCACCCCCAGACAGAGGGGTGATGACAACATAAGTGCATTGTCAAGCCAATTGCACCAAATTAAGTGTGTGCAGTGGGCACTTGTATGAAATGGAGAGTTATGTATGGGGTGATATATTTTTTTGGGGGGGGACAGGTGCCCATTTTCTTTTTTTGGAAAAGTGGAATGCTGGAGAAGGTACATAGGTATGATTGTGGGAGGCAAGATGGGAAGGTGAAGAAGCTTTTGCAGAGAAGACAGACTAGACAGCAAACAGAGTCAGTGTGTGTCACAAGAGGGGAGGGTGACAACCTTGGTTGGGGAGGGTGTTGTGGAATTCTATTCCCATGGACATCAGACACAGTAGCAATGTGACTCAAGTCCTTACTCATGGGACTGTCAGCACTGTACCTTCTCTGCTCCTGTGGAGGCAGTGGCCAATGCCAGCATCTGGGGTGAGAATGCTCCAGCAGGATGGGCAGTATGTTCTCCATGTGGCCTAGGCATGCACCAGCAGTTCAGCACAGCAGCCCATGCACTATGCTTGGCAGTTCATTATGGATTACATAAGCACCCCCTCCACTTCCACTCCCAGAGGGAGGCCACCTCCAGCCTGTGGTGCATAACTACTCAAGGGAGCAGGTAGTGCAAGGGCAGCAGAGGACGCACCACCAGGCTGCAGCCCAAACATGCTGGGCCCCTGTGCAGTGGCCGTGGGAGCCAAGGTAGGTGCATCACCTGGAACTGGCCTACCTTGTCAAGCTGTGGTAAATTAAAGATAAACATAAGGTAAAAATAGACATAACCAAACAAATGTAATTAATAACATGATAGAAAATAATAATGAGTAATGGAAAGAAATAGAAAGGAATATAACGAGGAACTGAACAATAAATAATGTTAATGAAAGTTTTTTAACAGCAAAGCAATATTAAATTATACATAACGCCAACATAAGAGGTAATCACAAATAATATATTGATATCAAATCATAATAATAAATATAATTAAATTAAAGGAGAGAAGGGGTGGGGTGAGGGAGACCAAAAGAACATTAGTAACTTTGCAGGTAATATAACTACACAGACTACTACCACATACTTCTTCATATTTCAGATTTCACTTGTGAGAACAGTGACTACTAATATTGTATAGATGAATTTGCATGTACATAGCTCTCAAACTAGCATGAGACATTATAGGGGAAGCCCTACCAAATGTTGGTGGAAAGGCACAACTACAGAGAACATTTTTACATAGTGTGCTCATACATTAGTAGCAAGGTGTTCTGATAACAGAATTGTCATTAAATTGCATTCCAAGTAATGTCATATATCTGCAAATCAAGGTCCAGACATATGGGTCAGTAGTCATTACATTCCTCAAAAATCATGACAGTTAAGAAGTATGTTTGTGTACACTAATTAAACTAGGCAGCTTGTCATTTCTCAGTTGGCTGCCATGGGATTAGAACCCACAAGCATTAACTACAGGAATAATGTGCACTTTATTTGAATATAATGAATTCTCAAAACGCCATCTCCTTTAAGACCTTTATTGCAACATTTTGAGTGAAATTGTCCATTTGCACACATGCATAGCTGTGCATGGTATCAGTCTGGAAACCAAAAGCAATGACCACAAGAATAATGACCACTTTATTTGAAAACATTAGTTATCAAAGTGTCATCTTCTTTTACACTGTATTGCATAATGTCGCTTGAAATCTGGCAGTTACACACATGTATGGCTGTGTAGGACATCTGTTAACCTAACCATATACCCTGTCATTTACTGAGTGCTATCTACAGCATATGTCAGAAGAAAATATCAGAACTGAAGCTTGACCCTTAATCTTATTTCTGAAATTTGTTGCTGCATTATTTATTAGTTAATATGTAACAGTTGACTGGTGTCAGATTAGAGTACACATGCAGTGAATACATGAATAATGAACACTTTTTTGAAAAGATTACTTATCAAAGCAGAATCTCCTTTTAAACTTTATTGATAATGTTTCTTACAATCTGTCATTTAGACACATGGATAGCTGTCCAGGACTTCAGTTAACTTACCCCTATTCCATGTTCATTTACTGAGTGGAATATGCAGCATTATTTCTGACAAAATGAGCAGAACCAGGCTTGAACCTTACTCTGGTATTTCACTACATTTATTTCTGACATTTGTTGCTGCATTCTCTATTCAGTTCTATGTAACACTTGACTAGTGTCAGATTTGAACACACATTCAGTGAATACAGGAATAATGAAGACTTTATTTGAAAACATTACTTATCAAAGTACCATCACCCTTTAAAATGTACTGATTAATGTTGCTTCAACTCTGGCATGTAGACCATGGATAGCTGTCTAGGACTTCTGTTACCTAGCCCATATACCCTGTTCATTTATTGAGTGCAACCTACAGCATATTTCAGACAATGAGCAGGCCAGAACAGTTACTCTTAATCTGGGTAGACCCCCAACATTAACTGATGGCTGGAAGCTGTTACACAGTACTGCTTGCTTAGTTGCTTTAACTTGCTTTACCATTTCAGGTAGGGAGTGACACATTGATAAAGATGTAAGATGTCCCAGGTATTTCATACCTGACCATTAAGACTGCAAAATCTGTATTTACTTTATTGTATTATTAAGTTATGCATTAAGTTATTAATTTTGTGATTTTCCTACTTACCACGCAATTGCCTCATCCTGGACAAGCGCCCTGCATGGGACTGGACGTTGTGAGCCCTCTCTTCTGCAGCTGTGGTAAAAGAAGCAAGCCATTATATACCAGTTTTGCATAGATTCAGCTTGTATGTTTATAAATTAGTAAAAAACATACTTATATATCTGTGGGGTGTGCCCAACCATAGCCTCTTGGCTGCAGGTGTCCAAGGTTCCCCTCATCCTACACTTCAGGTCACCATAGTGGTGGTGACACTGTTCACCATTGCAGGGGATACTGGCAGCACTGGTCATTTCCCTGGCAAAATGATCCCAGGCCTCAGACTTACAGTCTGAGCCCTGGCAGTTACCCTGCAGCAGCTGGGTTCAATAATGTCATACCAGGAGTCCAACAAAAACTCTGGACTCCTGCACTCCCCACTTTTGCACATGAAAGCACATTCCCTCACCTACAGCAGCAGCCATATACCCACAGCCAAGGTAAGACTCCAAAGAATGATGTGAAAATTCCCATCTATTGGCCTTTATATAGGCTGCATTCCTGCCCTTGTATGTCAAACTGCAACTGTTAAAAAAGAGCAGCTTTGCTTAGCATCATGCAAACTCACACAACCAATGTTTAAGTGAAGCTTAGCAACTCACAAAGTGGAAAAGACTGTTGACCATGTTTAAATGCTGCTTAACATCACACAGCTTTTCTAAATGTAAACATTTTTTGAATTTAAACTAAATCAATGTTTCAGTCACCTGACACATTTTCACAGCAATAAATGTAAAAAGTACGTCTGCTTGGAACTCGAACCAGAGACCTAGTACACTGGTGGTCATGACTCAACCTATCTAGCCACTGGGATAGTGAAGAGAACTTGTATATCTTCACATATACTACAGAGGTGCCTGTAAGATTAGCACAGCTTCACTGTGCATGTTTGCACATTGCTTAACAATGCATAATTACAACAATTGAATATATCCAGTTTCTATTTTTAGATGTCAAACAGATGTCTACTGTATCTGTAAGCAAAGCTAAGCATAGTTAAGCAATGTGCTGTATTGAGCAAGCAAGCATATACAAACACAATCAGACTAGCTGTCCAGTGAAGTTGCTTCACTCTGCATTAGGATTATGTATCAATGTCTTCAGTGATAGAAAGAAGATAGTTTAATTGAGCACAAATTATAATGTTTCTTGTAGGGGACAGTAAACAAATGCATTGATAACTGGTACATAATTTATCTGCCTTTGTGGATTTCCTTAAATATGAAATTATCATATTGCTACATTTTCAGAAGATGTTTATGTCCTAATAATGAAAAAGATGCTTGGCACATTCCAGCTCATCGTGATTTAAATGAGCCAAAATAACTCAGATGGGAAAGCATTAGACTGAAGACCTAAATGTCCTTGGTCCAATCCTAAGTTTTGTCAATAAATTCTTTTGAGATTTCAAATCAATAAATATAATGTAATGTCTGAACTTGAACCTGTGTGTAAGTGTATGTTAAAAATAAAGGTAAGCAAGCTGAACACTACAAAGGGGTTTGGGTTAGCATAATGGTTTATCACGGGCACAAGGTCCAGGGTTAAATTCTCACCTTTGGGGAAAATGGCTAGGCTTAAAATGGCCCAGAAGGGCAGCCAGCCCTGTATGTACCTATGATGATCTTAAATGATCAGCTCCCTTTTAACATAAGGCTGGTGTGACATGTCTGTTGTTACCACCTCTTGCAATTCAAAGCCACTAACATACCTTCTTCTACAGTCATACCTGAATGTCTCAGATTACATCATATGCACGCAGTCCATCTCTTCATCAGATGTCTTTGTCTC
Organism: Protopterus annectens; assembly: GCF_019279795.1. Taxonomy (NCBI): domain Eukaryota; kingdom Metazoa; phylum Chordata; order Ceratodontiformes; family Protopteridae; genus Protopterus; species Protopterus annectens. The sequence continues at coordinate 1,985,586,189 of NC_056728.1, read as the reverse complement.
GTCTAGCCTTCATTTGCCTCTCCAAAGTCATCTTCTGTGTTACTACACACCTGTCTGAACCACTGTAATCTTTACTCTTTCACCTTCACTGTAACTGCTGATACTTCAGCTTCCACTTTGGTGTGCTCTTCTCTTCTTCTTTTCCACAATGTGCATCTTACTGCTCTTCGCATTCACTTCAACTCCACACCTGAGTACACTGCCATTGTGTATACTTTGTCAACTTCTTTGTCATTCTTCTGTCTCAAGCACACTATCCTTGCACTTAGTGCCACCTGGCTGCAGCACCTCTGATTCTAGCTTTAACTTCCTCAGTCAGACTTCCCATCTCCTTAACCAAACCTCCCAAATACTTGAAACTGTTAACTTGTCCCACTATTTTCACTAACATCTCAATTGTCAACTTCTTCTGATTTTCTCAATTTTCTGCCATCCCCACAGTCTTGCTGTACTCAGTTCCATTCCATTTGCCTTCAGTTTTGCCTTCTTCTACCATTATTTGTCTACATTTCTATTCAGAATCTGCTCGTAGTGCCACATTGTCTGCATATAGCATTGACCTTTATTCACTGTGTGCTGATGTAGTCTATCACCAGTATGAACAGGAACTGGATACTGATGAACAAATGCTCCCACTGAAACATCTTGGTGTGTCAGAACACTGTACTGGTATCACTGGGTTTTTGTATATAGCCTACCTTAATTCTATCAGCGTTTCCAGGACTTTGACCCATGAGATGATCAGTTTTCATGATACCTTGTCATATGCTTTTTCCAATTCTAGGAAAACTCATTTGGAATCTTCCTCACCTCCAGTTAATTTCCTCTATCTCTAAACCTGTTATGTTTTGTAACTGTAAATGTAAGTCTCTTTCATTTCATCTGAACACCATTATTTAAAGTCTTGGTCCTTTCTTTAAGTTTCTGCCTTGGGTGGCTGGTAAAACTCATGCTAGCGGTAGATATTCTATTGTCTTGTTGACTGGGTTCTTTTTTTCTATATCTGTAACTCCAAAATCAAGTAACCAGTTCTTAAACAGGTGGATGATGTAACCAATGGAGTCTGCATATGCATGGTGGAATAAGACATTGAACTTCTACCCATATGTTGTTTAGCTTACTTCATTTTGGGTAGGGTAGAAATATTTAGTTGAAGATATTGCAAAAAAAAAACCTTGTGCAAGTGTTTATGAGATCTGAATTTTAATTTCATGTGTTGATTTGTTAGCCTTAAACTTTGCTGTGAGAGGAAAATATGCCTGGAGGATCTTGACTTGGCAATGTCTCTACAATTTTTATAAGCATGTCAATGATCTGTGTTATGTGTAAAACCATTTTGAATACAAGCTCTAAAAGTGGTGTAGTTAAGAAAATACCAATGTTTACATTTTGTTCCTGATGACAAGTCAAAAATTCACAATACAGTTTGGAGGAAATTAGCTGGGAGTTCAGCTGCAGCATCAACAATATAGAATTACTGAGGCTCAAACCCTGTATCTTGGTTACAGGTAGCAAGACCCTGAATTCCCTACCCACCACTACTTGCAAAAACTGTTCAGATTTTTGCCTCATATTTTTGTTCTGTTCTGTTCCTCAAAATCTGTGGTTTTCTGGATTTTTGTGGCAAATCAGTGAAGGATTAAATTCACTAAATAATGACAGACATTTAAATTTCAGACTTCATAGTCTTCAGAAAATGCATGGTAACACAAAACCTCTTATTCTAGCAATTTTCTAAGTTTATAAGATTGATATTTGAGATTTGTCCCTATTTTGGGGGCTATCTTCCCCCATTACTGGCTTTGTCCAGGTTTTTTGTGCTAAGCTGTTGAGAGCTATTGTGAGAACTGAACTCACTGAATATGTTTAGGGGCTGTATTTCCCAATTATTGGCTTTGTCCAGGTGTTTTGTGCTAAGAGGTTGAGAGCTATTGTGAGAACTGAATTTACTAAATGATAGCCATTTAAGTTTCAGTCTTCCTATCTTTCAGGAAAGAAAATAGCTGATTTGGCATAGGGGTATGTTGCTCTGACTGTATTGCACAGGGTCTGGGTTCAAGACTTGGCAGTAACATGCATGGTGGTAACACAGCATTTTATTCTAGCAACTTTCCAAGATTATACAAGAAATGTTTAAAATGTGTCCCTGTTTTGGGGCTTTTGCCCCCCCCCCACAATAAATGTTGGCTTTTTCTAAATTTCTTGTGCTGCAAAGTTGAGAGATACAGTTGAGTGTCGAGTGGATTTTTCAAGGAGCTGAGAGCTTCAGAGAAAGAGAAGTTTAGTGCTGCTTATGCTAAATCTGCATGCATTGTTAATAGCATAACAGGTTGAATAATTGCTTTTAATATAGTAGGCTGTGGGTTCTACTCCAACAGTGTGTAGATGCATTGCTGATACTGTACTGTATTGTACATTTAAAGGGGATGGATGCTGCTGTCCTGAGAATGTGACCTTTGTTGGCAATAATTAGTAACTATGAACCTGTTATCAGTTTGCCATCCATTTCCTATTGCAATATTACTAGTTTATCATTTTGTTAATGCAACATAAGCAATTTATTCCTCAAGGCCAACAGGCACTTTATTTGTAGATGAAACAATGAAATATAACATTGTTTGCTAGCAGTAATCTCTTCATTACTTACCAATCTCTTTAATGTGGAGTTATTTAGATGATTTTTACTTCTGCAGAGATTGTGCATATTTATTGATACCGGTGGATTGTAGAAGTTTGAGTAGACTATTATGATGGAAATGTTCTGAATTGGGTAGTTTTGTCATTATTGGTGCATGCATTTTGTTTAATTGTTTACTGGAAAAAATGTTCAAAACAATACATTTATAATGCCCTCTAACAATTGCAGTGTATTATACAAGGAATATAATTTAATACAATCAGGAAGGTGTACTAAAGAGCACATGTATGTTTCATGTGCAAGGGATCTATGATATAAAAACAGCCCAAAGGTAATCTTTATCTGGCACTGGCAAGATGTATTTTCTTGGAATGTGGGTTTCAATGTTGTTTCAATGAATGTGAGTTTCAAGGGCAGGTAAGTTTTAATGCTAAGTCTATTTTCATAGTGACACTGCATTGCTTTGTTTAGCAGATGTCCGTTAGTATTTGTGCTGCAAAATGTAAATTAAAACTTTTAAATGAAATCCAAATCATCGTAGAAGTAAAGCAGCATGCACATTACAGTGTTCATGGTAATGGGGCAAAATAGACAAGTAATGAGACATTGGAATGGCTGCAGAGGGGAGGGCTATATCTGGGGACATGATTTTTGTGAGGGAGGAATGGCGGCAAACTCAAAGACAGCCCCAGGTGGCACAAACTGTAGCTATGCCACTGATCAGTAGGCCATGAAGAATAACTTTTGGAAGTCCTAGCAAACTATAATATTATTTTGCTAAGATTAGACTATTACCTTCCATTAAATGTCCTACTTTTACCATAAAACCCACATACTGCAAGTCACAGAAAACAAAATCCTAAGGTTCATCATCTTCTCCCTTCCCAGTGAACATCATTGCTACACATTTAAAAGAAAATGGTTACCATTTACTAAAGGGTCTGGGTCTCTGGGGTCATATTTTGGTTGTATGTTCTTCAGTTTGAGTTTGAAAATTGATATCCCAAAATTCCATTGGAGTGGGTGGGGTTACATAATTATGTATGCAAAAGTTATGTTAATCAGCATGCAGATTTGTACCTATTTTTCATGGGCCTTTGTCCAGATTTTTGATGTTTCAAGGTTGAGAGGTATGATGAAATAGATCAGAGGTATGGGAGATGGCCACAATGCCAATGACCAGTTCATCTTCCTGAAGGAAGGATAATACATGGAGATTCTGCACCATGGAAAAAAATACTTAATGGAGACTATACACAGTTATCAAATGTCATGAATTACAAGCCTGGAAGATGTATTGACAGCTTACCCACAAGAAAAATGACTGCTTGACGATGAAATTGTGTGCATAATAACCTGTGCTACCTGCACTGGATGCTGAGTTCTTAGTTTAAAGGAAGTAAGATCAGTGTAACAATAAAACCACATCCTCTCTCTCTAGTAACAACAAGGTGTCCTGTATGCATTGTAAAGTCTGATGCTGCAATAAAGGTCTGCTGTGATTTTGTGTTATCACAGTATAGTCTTAAAATATGTAGCTTAGAGACATCTCTCATGTATGAAGGGGAGAGCTTAAACACAATACTGCTGTACATGTGCATTATTGTTAGCCAGCAAACCCCCCCCCCCACACACACACACACACACTTCTTCCCTGTTTGGGGCCAGCTTTACCTGAATGCTGGAACTGATACTGCAGCCATTAAGGCCATTGCTATCTAAATCCTGCAGTAGAAAAACACTCAGAAAGGTAGAGCAGTCATTACACCACACTGATTCACAGAATTTAAAACTCCACTGATTAGAGCTTTCACAGCAGTAAAAATTCTAAATGTTATGGAAACAGTGATTGGACATAGTGTTCTAAGATTCCTCACTAGCCCAGAACACATTTCAGAACTGGCAGTAGTGTAGCCACTTGATCTAGTCTGACCACAAAACATATGCTCTTTTGGAATCATGCCCAGTCTAACTTTCTCTGTTTCACAGAAGACTGAGAATTTAACTACCACTTGTTAAGAGGAGAAAGTAACTTTTAAGGAGTAAAAGACACGGTTCTCATTAAAAGTTTTCCATTAGATTTTTCTCTTAATAGAACCACATTCTTTGTTGTCCATTTTGTCTCTGCCCATTTTCTGTGAAATGTTAATTAACAGTTGCTCTTTTACTGAGTGTCTAGGCATTTACTGGACAGGGTGTGGCTGCATTTTGGAGACCTGCTCTAGCTGCTTGGTTGATTTTGTTTTGATTTTTTTTCTTGTATGTCTATTCATAATTCCATTCCTTTTGTTTTATGTTGTTATAGATATTGGATCTCATCCTATGAGGGATTTTGCAGCACTCATCACTTTTTGGTACCTCCCACGCATTCATTGCAGAATATAAGGGGGACATATCAGACATTGCCCCTTCATGTTCTTTTATTGTAGTTCTTTAATAAAACAATCTTCTCCCAATTGTTAAAATATATGACCTTCTAGTTCCATCTTAAAGGAAGCCCCACACTCTACAAAGCACAAATAGTGATGTCTAAATGTGTCAAAAGCTATACATACAGGAACGTCACTGCCGCTTTATTAACTACTTGCTTTAAACTGGGCAGTAGCAGATGTAGTGAGTTTCACTTTAGCATCTGTCTTATTAAGGTGCTCTCGCCTCATTTAAATCAACCCCTAACATCTCATTACACCCCACCTTTACATTTATGTGTACAGTTTCATGCTGTTACTTTAGCCTGATGATGTCAAACTCTGTTTTACTTCTTCATTCACTTTTAGTCTCCTTTATAGTCTGTGTAATCCTAATCACGCCTTATCTTTCTACACGTTCTCTTGTACATTATATTGCTTATGTCATGACCCTTGTTAGACTAAGAAAAGGCAAAAGTTTAATCTTACAACAAATACATACATACATATATATGGGGGTTTACCTTTATATGTGTGTACTGCACATGTGAGAACACCACAAGTTCAAAAGGACTTTTTCATGGTTTTGAAAAGTCGAAAAAAAAATGCTTCGAATGTGCAATGAGTGAATGCACAGTGACATTCGCTCATTGCAGATTTGGCATTTTGGGTGCGGATTGCACTATAGTGGGGATTGGGAATTGGACCCTTAGAATATTAAAGTAGGGGGTGTGGGGGATGCAGCTCCCCACATTGGGGGTGCAGAGGGGCTTGTCCCCATGTATTACATTGTGTGTTCGACATTGTATTTTGAAACTCAGCAAATCTGCTGTTCGATTTGCTGAGTTTCGAACTTTGGTGACGCTCGACATGCAGAATTCGTCCTTTCGGTTCGTACAACAGGATGATCGACAATATTATTTTCAACTATGTAAAGGTAAACCATATATGGGTCTACTTCACAAGACTGAAAAAACAAAAGACTGAATCCCAAAAGACTGAAAATTCAAAATACTGAATGGTGAAATTTGCCCCTTCTCCACTGTTGTGCGATCTTGCAATTGGTATATATAGTTACCAGGTGGAGTGGGGGTCACAGCCCCCCACATGAGGGGTGCAGGGGACCCTGCTCCCTGCATTAAAAATGTGTTCAGCATTTTGAATTTTTCACTCTTTTTGGATTCAGTCTTTTTTCTTTGGCATGCTGCAAAAATACAACAATGAATAGAAAATAACATGTTTTAACATGTTTTATTCCAAATTTATCAAGGAACAAACAATATCAGTGGCTTTACTAAATTACACACATATGCATTTATTTATGATAATGAGAATATAAAAATATTAGGTTCTATTCCTATATCAGACTCTGGGATCTTTAGTAAAGTAGGGAGACTACAAAGCAACAGGAAGGTGATAGTGGTTTGAAACACATGCAGTGCTGTGAAATATATGACATCTTAAACCAGGATCCTTTCAATCTGCCTGATCTCCTGGTAGCTCAGGAGCACATTAACCATCAAATGACATTTATCATTTCATTAAAAAGCATTTTTGTATGTTCATATCTATATATATCTATCTATATCGATAGATGTATAGGTATACCTATAGATAGGATAACTCTAGATAGAAAGAGAAATAGATGTATACGTATATGTATTAGTTCTAGATGTATCACCGTAAGTATCAATCTAATCTACAAAAAAGTATTGTTGCTGCTAAAAAATGGCATGCAGTTATACTCTGGGTATCAGAATATGTGAACAAGTCAGGGTTTAATATAACAAACAAAGACAATAATACACATTATATACAGCCTGAAAATTCTGTTTCTTAAGTGATTTATTTGTTTTCCAGGGTAGAACATTGATTTCTATGGACCTTTTTCAGATTCACCCTGGAAGTGGTGTCTGGTTTAGTGACTTCCTCAGAATAATGCAGTTAGGTAATGGAGGCTAAGGGAATCAAACCTTGCAACAATGGACCATAGGAAACAGCTTGTTAACAGCTCCTTAACCCTCTAACCCAACTACCATAAAGTGTCAATGACTTATTCCTCCTCACTCTTCCTTTTTCAACTTGGCACAGATAATACTTCTGTCAAACATTTATAATTCCTGATCTACTTTTAGTATGGCATTAACTGGAATAAAATTCACTGTGTCTATTAACAAAACCCGTCAAAGTACTGAGCTACTATTTTAGATATGCTTTCCTTTATATCAAAGGAATTCAAAGCCAGATACCAGTCCAGATTCATTGATTTTCTCAGCACTTACAAAGAGGAACACCTGCTGGGACTCTGCAAGCATGACATACTCGGCTAATCCATTATTCTTACTAAGTTTCATAGCTCAGATGTGTACTTTCTATTCTACCTTTGGAATTTCTGTTAGTTTTATCAATGCAAGCAGATTAATTTAGTCATAAATATAACTGTCTCTCTCTTTCTCTGTCTCTTTACATACATGTATAGGGGCACTAAATTTGACCAAATCTACTTTTATTGGACATCTGTTTAGTCAACATAGTTTGATCTATATGTGCATGTGTGTGTGTGTGTGTGTGTGTGTGTATGTGTGTGTGTGTGTGTGTGTGTGTGTGCGCGCGTGCATGTGTGTGTGTATTTTACACTTTCACATATACCATCATCTCACTAAGTAAATGTGTTTTTACTAAGTAGATGCATATTTATAGGTTAGGGTAACTCATTGGTACATTATGATCAATGAAGATATCTTCAGTACCCCATAGTATTATATGCACATTTGCCTTTGGTGCAGAAGGTTGTGGGTTCTATTCCCACAGCAGATAGTACAATTGCTGACCTGCAGTGCAGCATAAGGGGTGTGCTACACTCCTGAGTATGCTGTCCATCAGAAGAGATGTTAAAGCAAGGCCCCAACTGCATGTGTTGGTGGTAGCTTAGGTGGATGTAAAAGATCCTAGGGCACCAATTGAAAAGAGTTGGGGAACCTCCCCAATGCCTTGGCCAAATTTCCCCTAGTAGTATAAATACCTCCTTGGGTCTCCGCTGAAAAGAAGCTACTAGCCTAGTGGGACTTACATGGACAACAAAGAATTAATAAATGTTCACTAACACAGCAGAATTGCCTCTTTTGGGTCAAAACATTTTTTAATTAATCTTTTTTAATGATTTTTTTTAAATGAATTATCTTGTATCTGGGACAGAGGATTAAGACTATGAGTTGTTAACAAGCTGCTTCTCTCAGTTAAGGGTTTGATTTGCTCAGCCTCCATTTGTACCACGGAGAAAGTCAGTTTGCCAGACAGTGGTCCTTAACTGAACCTGAGAAAGATAATTTCTCTGCAAGTGTAAATAAATGATTCCCTCATCTTCCTCAAATGCCTTACATGACATTGGTCCACCTGCTCCTTAAACTTGGATTCATGAGGTATATTTTTCCTGTATATTTAATAACAATCTCATCTGTCTTATTGAAATTAGTGCTTAGCTTTGTAGAAACTTGGAAAATATCAGTTCTTTAAGATTGCTATAGAAAATCACAAAACACACTAAAATTAAATTATAAACCCTTTTTTTTGCTTAAGTCAGTCTCTACTGAGGGAGATACTCCAAACACAAGAAGGGGATTTTAAAAAAATATATGCATGAGTTAAGATGCAAAGTGCAGGCCTATGAGGACTCAGACAGTTATGCACCCAATTTCAACACAAGAGCAGGCTTGCTACACTATAAGAAATTTTACATTGGATTTGAATGCCACTGTAAAACCCTAAGTAAAAGAGTTGACCATTAAAGTCAATGGATCTACATGATGTAGTGAACAGTGTACCTGTACGTCAGATCTGCAACTGCAGTGTTTAGAAGTTGAGTGTCCTAATGGTTGCAGTACCATCGAGAAGTGAAGAGGATGTGCTGGATGAGGACTACATGTGTGGTAGTATAGTATATCACCTGCCCCCTTTTGTATATACAGCACATGCCCAAACTGGTTCTATATGTATGTTTGATAGTAATATAATAATAAATCTTCACTGTATGCAATCTCAGTATTTTCTGCCAGAATACCAAACATGTGACAAAATTTTCCTTGTCAGGAATGCAGTATTCATGACAACATATATATGGTGTTGCTGTGATGGTCACCCTTGGCTTACCTCTCCACCTGCAAGTGATAACTGCTACTGCAGGCAAGCTAAGTGAATCACAGTTAGTGCAATGGGTTCTCACATCAAGGTGGAGCTGTGGAGATGGCCAGTATTGGTTGTTATCACTAGTTATGAGGTGAGTTTGACAGTTATTGAATTTGCACTGAATTATGCAAAGAATAGCTACTGATGATGATTATAAATAAATGTTTGTGGTTTCATTCATTCCGCATGACAGCAGACCAAGGGTCATTCCTCTAGTGTAGTAATGAGGAATCTAGTCCTATGACAACTTCAAGGCTTTTCTATAGAAAGCATAGTGGTATCTTTTTACATGTTTGGCACTGATGTATCATCAATTTCTGCAGTAAAATTCCGCCAGTATCACATTTTATCAAAGAAGGACCTGGAATTTAGTATTATTGCAATATTGAAGATTTATCTTCAACATTAGGGGATAGTCTAACAAGTATTTGTACTGCTATTAATACTGTTGTATGAAATTCAGAAATGTTGGGTTGCATGAAATTGGATTGGTTTGCAACAGAAGGACATGTCAAAGCCCTATGAGATTCATAAACACCGTTACACAGAAGGATAAAGCCATGTAAACCATTATATTCTATTTTGTAGCCATTGTACTTGGAGCATGTAGCACACATGCAAATGACTCTCCCACCAGATTGTACTACATTCAGATACATTGCAAAACTTGCATTCAGGCTGTGCCAAGTACATACACTACAGGGACAGAAATGATCACTGGAAGGTGGTATAATACATCAAATTGTAACACCTCCTCTTACATGCTAGTGTATGGCTTAACATACAGAGTTTATCAGCCACATCAGCACAAGTGTAAAAAATCCAAGGGGACTCTAGTCAAATATTCTGCACACAAACCTGTTACCACAACCTTTATTGTCTCTGCCCCCCATTACAAAGTGATGCAGATGAGCACCCACAACTTGAAGCTCTCATAGCACTAAATTGCTCATTATTATATTATTGTAATGACCCATGTTCTGCTGTCGTGTAGTGAATGAAACCTTTAGTAAAATTCTATGAAGCACGACAGCAGAGCACAGCTCTGTAGGTACCTGCTACTGAGTAAGGTGTGTCAGTCACCTCATGGCTTACTCACTAGCTGTTCCCTTATGTGTTGTGCTGCAGTCATGTGACACAACAATTCAGTCTGTGGCACAGTGCAATAGTACATCAGTACACAACTTGTCTACCATAATCCATTATTATGAAGCATAGTGATGACATGCTGGCAAACATAATCTATGCGATGCATTTATGTAAGCATGCACTATGTTTATGAGGTCAAGAGACTGTTAGTTGTTATAATACAGAAGATGCATTGATGATTACTGTTGAAGAAAGACTGTGCCTTGTATACTACTATCTGTGGGAGTGTGTTATCAATTGTTATGATGCTACCAGTTCTGACTGCTACAGGAATTTTATACAGCTTGTCAAATCTTATGTAAAGTGTCATTAGGCACAATCTTTATAAATGAACTGCAGGTAACTATAAGTCTAATTTCTCCTGCAAACTCTGTCAGTTAAAAATAATGCTATGAAAAAAGGTAGACTTTGAAATTAGTATGAGTCTGAATCAGTCACACAATCCATCTCCTAAGATTAAAAAGGATGACAATGTTTTGGAGGGGTGGGTTATGAACCTACTTGGTCAGGGATGTTTCTGGTTCTACTGTATTTAATTGTGTTGCCTGGTAATTTAAGAAATTGGATGTGCAAGTTCAAAAGTCTAGGTTAAAAACTGATGCCTTGCCAGAAATCAGTTTAATTCTCACATCTGTTTTAGGCTTAGCTGCTATCAGTGGATCAGAATGAGTGGTTAATAGCTGTGGTAATTACATTTGGCTCATAACTACATCAGTCTCCAGGTCAACTTCAAAACGTGTGCAGCAGTCAAAATTAATATGGGCCAGGCAGACTAACCAATAAAACTTTAGTCCTGGAATGTCACAGATTACTGTTATTTGTGTAGTTCTACACCCACATATCCTAAAGCAGAAAACACGTAAGATTAGGTGGAACCACAAAATTGTTAGAGATTTAATCATACTGGGAGATGTTAACATGAACAGTGAAACAAAAGTATTAAAAAACACTTTAATATTTTTCAAAGCTTTTCTACAGAAAAGAATATAAGGTCATAAAGCCCGAATGGCCTGTAATATATATATATATGCATGTGTGTGTGTATATATATATATATATATATATATATATATATATATATATATATATATATATATATATATAGATAGATATATATAGATATATATAGATATATATTATATATATAATATATATTATATATTATATATATATATATATATATATATATATATATATATATATATATATATATGTAGAGAGAGAGAAATAGATATATGTGCTTTAACACCTATATCATTGTTAATTAACTCAAGCTGGGGCCATTAATGTATGTTATAGGCTGTTCATCCAAACTACAATAGGATACGTTTCATCTTTCATACCTGTTCTGCATATCTACTCCTATTGGCAGCTAATAGGTTAGAGCTTATGTGCTGCATTCCTATCCTATGTGGCTAGTGCCTAATTGAGACAAACACTGTATCAAACATGTCTCTGGCTGTGTATAACATTTTTTTGTAATCAAAACCAAAACAGCAAAAAACACTAAAATTGAAAACAGAAACCACAAAAAGAAAGCCAGTAAGTAAACTGTAAATTCACTGAATGCTGAAAGATGGTGAAAAAACAATACACTGCAAAAATTATTATCTAAAACAAGCTCCACAAGGGTGCACAAAGTACTAACAAAAGTACCATCCAAATCTATGAAATTTGTTAAGTGCCACCCAAAAAATCTAAACCTGTATCCTACAGAATGCAAGCATACAATGAGGTTACATCCAAAGTGAACATGATGGAACAAATGAAAATCCTTTGTTCAAAACAACCGTCTTTCTTGCACAATAAGGTTTCTAGGCGGAATTTCCTGAGTTGGGGGCAGGATTCTGTATTCTGAAACCATACAAAGTTATTGTTGAAGTTATTTTCCTTCTTTTAGACCCATTATTTTTGCAGATGGAACCAAGACAGAATGTATTTCTATTTTTGTAGATTCAGTTATTAATCCTTTGGTTCAATAATCAAGATATTATTTAAGCAATTCATTAGCAATGTTGGATTTATTACATCAATATACTTTTTCCTGGGCATGAGAAACTCATGATAATAATGTTTTGTGTTTAATGAAGACTTTTATAAACAGAAAAAGGAGTGGCAAAGGGTGCAAGGATGGCACCCTCCTACGCTTAGCTTTTCTTTAGTGCAGTGTATTGTGTGTTTTTTCACCATCTTGCAGTCTCCAGTGAATCCACAGTTTACTGGCTTTCTTTTTCTGGTTTCTGGTTTCAGTTTTAGTACATCATTGTATCTGTGATGTAATAAGTAGATGCTATTTGCCATGTTTAAGTGGAGCAACAAATACTAGAAAATATGTGCAACCAGTCAAATTAAAATTCTAAAGTATTATACTGTAGTAATTATAACGGCAGCTAGTCAGGATAATCTGGCTGATTCTACATCTGGGAGCACCTATCTTGTATCCTTTATGTCAGGCAGCATACCACCCTTCCCATGACAGGATGAATTAAACTTTCTAGTGATATATCAGTAATAAGTGTGTTCAGAGAGACAACAAAGGGCTCTGAATGTGCTAGTTCTAAGATAACCTGCAGCATTCTATGACACTAAACCAAACGGAGTTAAATGAGGGAAGAGATGACTGGTTCCTATTTCAGTTTGCTCCATCTAAATGCTGTCAAAAAGGTACATTCTAACAGGTTGTCAGTAACGTGTCATGACTCCTAGATGCCACAGTTGCTATCCCTATAAAACAGCAAAATGTAGTTACCACCATAGGAATCAGTGAGCCCCCATTAAGTATGTCTTGTATCAGCACCTTTTGTCTAGGGACAGTGGTAAATTATTCAACTGTATGGACTGTCTAGTCCTTGGAACCTTGGCAGTACACTGAATTCAATGGATCATTAAGTACAAGCAAGATATTAAACCATCTCTGATTGAAGCAAGTAGAAAATAATTCATAAACTGTCAATACAGTACAAAGAAATGTTAGGTGTAATATAAAGGTAGGTCCAATGCCAATAGTCTTGCATACTCAAATAGTGCAGATGTTACAGGCTGTAAACTAATAACTTAGACTATGATGGGAGGATATCACAAATATGTGAATCTTTGTTGAAATAAGATAAACTAAATGTGTGAAGCTAGGGCTAATCAGGGCAGGCAGGAAGATAGAACTGCCTCAGGCTACATAAAATGCGGCTAAGGAGGTCTATTATACTTAGAGAGGATTATGATAGGGTGACTATACTGAAATGGACAAAATGTATATTTTGGCCTTCAGAAACATCATCTGTTTGCTGCTTTTATTGAAATTGATGCAAGTAAGGAAAAGGAACAAAATAATACATTCAGTAGTCCAACGCAGTTTCGCCTAACTACCAATAAGTAGGTGACTTCATCAGATCAGAAAAATGTAACTAAGTGCATTCATAAAGACAGCTCCACTAAATAATAAATATGTGTACATGACAGACCAGAAAAAAAATCAACAGAGTTAGCAACATGAAACAATGAGTTAAAATCTTGTATAACTTAATGCAGAACATTTTTAACACGTATGGTTACCAGTAATGCTGTTGATGAAAAATTCATTGGCATTTGAAATGAGAAAACTCTGTTTTAGAAGGCAATATTACATATAAACATAAAAGTGCTTCTAAGCCCAAGATGTTAACTTAACTTATTTTTTTTTCCATGTGGTCCTTTTAGTCAACAATATGAATATAATGCTAATTAAAAATACAATGAAGGAATACAAAAATACAGTATCTAACTGTTAGTAAAGGCTATTATGGTCACGTTTTCTAAGTTCAAGTATAGATCTCATGGAGTAGTTTCTGTTCAGTCCTAGGTGCCAGTAATTTCTCCACTACATGGAATACAAATTTTTCAGTGTTTCTGCAGTACAGAGCACGTCTGGTTAGTGGATTATTAAGATCTTTTAGTCAGATGGCTAATAAGTGTCTAGTAACCCTTACCTTTAAGGCATGCCTATGTAGAATGCTCTTCGTGCTGTTCTTTTGGCCCAGTAATCTACAGACTTATTTTTGCAGTCATCTGTCACTGTGCTGTAGTATATCTTTTTTGAGTTCAGACAATAAAAGCTGTTTTCATTAATTATAAAGTCACTGTATCTGCATCCAGGAATCATGCAGGGAAAGGTGCCAGCATTTGACTCTGTAGTTGGCAAAACATGTCCTTCTGCCCAGCTCCTATTATTTCACCCATTACGATAGATGAAAGTAGACTTAGGGTCAGTAATTTATAAAAGGACTGGCTTCCACAGATGATGATCCCATTTTTGCACAAGATATGGTTTATTTCTAGAGTCTTTTGAAAATGTGTAAATCATACTCTTTTATGTTTCTCTTTGTCAGTATCATTTGGTCAATCACCAGCTGATCAAAAAACAAAAAATAAATAAATAAATAAACATATTTTTAACCCCACACCCCCTTCTATTTATATATATCAACTCCAATGTCATGCTACAGTAGTTGAAGGACAAATGTCCTGATCTTTCAGAAAAAAGAAGCTGGTACATGTGATAAGCCGATTTTCAATCAGCTAGATTTATTTCTGGTCAATAAAATGAATGTTCAATCACCGGTCAGCAAACCACAGATACAGATATATAGCTAGATATAGATACACACACACACACACACACACACACACACACACACACACACACACACACACACACACATATACATATATATATATATATATATATATATATATATATATATATAAAAATATATGTTTATTCAAACCAATCAAAACACAGAAGAAATATTAAAATATGCATCTAAAACTTTTGATAGGCACTAGAAAAATAAAAAAAATATACGAAAGGAAGAGATAAAAACAGCCCACAGTGATTTCTTTAAGCTTTCATTCCTTTTAATTCATATCGGAACTTCTTGATTCTGAAGAAGTTCCGATACGAATTAAAAGGAACGAAAGCTTAAAGAAATCACTGTGGGGTGTTTTTATCTCTTCTTTTCGCATATTTTTTATTTTTCTAGTGCCCATCAGAAGTTATAGATGCATATATATATATATATATATATATATATATATATATATATATATATATATATCTGTCTGTATACATACATACATACACACACACACACACACACACACACACACACACACACACACACACACACACATATATATATATATATATATATATATATATATATATATGGGTCTATGTTGAATAATCAAAGCACAGAACCTCGAAACTCATATTGCTGAAAACATATGATCGAAGTCCCGTAACATCGATTATTCAAAAAAAGAAAAAACCCACAAAGCATTAACATTACATGTATGCAGGGGGGCAAGCCCCCCTGCACCCCCCTGCACCCCCCCAAAGCCCCGGCTAGTAAAATATATCAACTCTGAGATCACACTACAGTGAAGAAAAGGGAATATTCCCGTTCTGCACTCTACAGAGATCTCCATTTAGATGTTCGAGGTTACGGAACTTCGATCATATGGTTTCAGCCATACGAGTGTGCTTCCATCATCTAACAAAGACCCACATATATATATATATATATATATATATATATATATATATATATATATATATATATATATATTTATATAAATTCAGCAATTTGACTTAGAGTTTTCATTTTCCACTGGCTTCTCTTTGTTTTCCTTAGACAATCACTTGAAGTGGGGTTTGTGCTTATGTACAAACAGTGAAAATGTTTGGAATTTTTACTTTTCTGCACTTTACTTCCTCCATACCCCTTATGTAAGTGTACCAACTGCTCAGCTGAATTAAAGTTCCCCACACAGTGCCGGAGGTTTGCTTGTCCAGTAGTAAAAAAAAAAATCTTACTTTAGCTTTCTTTTATTTCATCAGTTTAAAGCATTAAGTCAGTATTGATTGATTTATTTATTTCAGGAGATTTACAAATTTGTGACAACTGTCACGTAAAGCTGGTGTGTAACTGTTTTGGATTTCTTAATTTATAGTCTGCATACTTGCATTGTTATTGCATTTTGATTTTATTTTGTTGTAGTTTGTTTGAATTTACATTTGTCAATTTACATTACAAACCTTTATTGATGTTTGTATTTCTTTTCTTGGAATTTAACACCTTTTGTTTATATTTTGTTTTGGTAGAGAGCCAGAAATACCTGTAATTTAAGATTCTGGCCTGTTGCACAGTTTGGTACGTTATTGTACATTATTGTGCTGTGCCATGAACTGTGCTATCCATTGTAAATCCAAAGAGGAAGAGAAACAAAAAGAAGAGGGCTGCTGTATCTTCTCTTGGGGACTGCAACATCTGATTTTTTTTAAATTTGTCTACAAATTGAAGGATGCTCATGGTAGTGTGTTTTTGCTTGACATGACTGGAATTAGTGTGCACATTTGTTCTTGTAAGAGAAGGAGAAGGAGCCATTGATTCTGGGTTACCAGTCTTTTCAACTGCCCTATTTTGGAGCAACATTCCTGTTTTCAGATCTGACTTACCTTTGCATAGTATGTCCCCATTTTTGATGGCATGCCTCCATTTTCAGGCTTGATTTGCTCCTTCAAACAGTTTTCTGCATCTCCCTCATCACATGTGATTTTTGAAGCTTTCTAGTACACCGAATACAATACTGCAGTTTCCCACCCCTCGGTTCATCATGTAAAGCACAAAAAATAAAAATAAAAAAAAACCTTCACCATAATAAGCTTAAATGAAACAAAATGGACATTCCTTCTACTGGCACACTAACCAAGTAGCCAGAAGCATGACATCACCTCCACCACTAAAGGTAAATGTAACATGTTCATTAGTTACACCAATAAACCCAGACGTCACATATATTATTGCACAGAGATTGTATTTACTGGCTCCTGCTATTCTAACCACAAAGCCACTGTTAATACCATTTCTAACAAATTTAGTTCTGCTTTCACTCTGCCAATTATCACAATTTTGCCACATTCCTCTCCCAACATATTATCTAAAATCACTTGGGATCACATGGGATCACATCCTTTCTGGTTTCCTTTCAAAACCAAGAAGACAAGGTGTACAGGTCCTTATAACATCCCTGGCTGTCATTTGAGAATACTAAGCACCACTTAGGCTAAAATTTGTTCAAAAACTGCATGTGCTTTAGTTAGAACACCGCTAACTTAGTCTGCAGATACATATCAGGTATGTGATATTGTTAAAGGTTGGGCTATTTTGATGGTCAGTGACAAAATCAAGGAAATAGGAGGGACAACCCCCAGCCTTTGCCTTTAAAGTTTTGTGACCTTTGAGGTACTTTTTCCATAACAAAAAATATTTTAATGTAATTGATGAAAAGATACATAAACAGAGCATCTTTCTTTGTAATAACTTAATTATTGCTCTTATTTTTTGATTGTTCTTATTTTTTTTTTTATTATTCACCCACTAATAGGGAATGTGAGCTGGGATTAAACCATCATGAGACAGGTTAGTTTTGCCCTAATGATGATGTGTTGTTGTGATAGTAATCCTGCTCAGTACAACAGGAACTGCAGGCTTCGGCATTTGGGGTATGTGCTTGGCTAAGGAGAAATGGTGTGAAGCTACCATCTGTGGGATTATGACTGAATGCCTCTAAGTCAGAATCCCACCTAAACATAACAATACCACAGCACTGTGGATCTCAGGTTGGCCATGGATAGCTGGCTGCAAGGTCAGTGAGGAGTGCGGCTAGTCACTGGGTCGGAGTGTGGATGGAAGGGGGCTGCCTCTCTCCAGCAGTGCACCGCATGTTCATGGGGAACCAGGTCTAAATCATTCATAGACAACCTGATGAAAGAATCAACATCTGGGCATCCTTTTACGAAGAGAACTTTTAAATGATATGACTATGCAGATTGTAATACAATGAATGAATAGAGGCAACCACAGTTGCTTGGTTTGTAACCATACTACATAACAGTGATTGTGGTATTATTCCTATTCTATGCCATTTCTATATAGTATGGAGATCCTCACACACACCCTGTTGTACTCTGACCATTTCTAATGGGCTCTCTGTGGCGTGCACTGAGCCTTAACAATGTCATGGCACACTTCCTGCTGGGCAGCCAATGCTTTGGGTGTTTCTTGGGGTAACTGTTATAAATGTCCGCACCACACACCACTATGTAAAGGTGTTGCATCTGAATTTCTGTTATCATCCATAAATTGTTCCTCAGGATTTGGAGATACTGGTGAAGAGGTGCATTGGTTTCCTGCCTGTACAGCCAGTAGTGTAATGTCACCATGTGTTTCACTTCCTGCAGAGCTAATGACATGTTATGGGGTGTGAGATCCTGTCGTTAAACATAGAGACTGGGTGCCACATTCTGCAGGCTCCCTCTAACTATGTTATCATCATCATCATCATCATCATAATCATAATCATAATCAGGCATTCTGATGCTGACATCCTCTAAATTTACTGGTATAATGTTCATAGGCTGGTACTAGGCTATCGGCCCTAGGGCCTATACAAACTGAGCCATAACAATTCCCTGGCTATTTCTTCTCGCAATATTTACTTTCCTGGACCCCTGTCTAGCAGGGTGACTGATGTGATCCCAAGGGTGAATTTCCTATCTCCCATCCAATCGTCAAGGTTCCTTTTGAAGAGGGCCAAAGAGGTGCTCTGCTTAAAATATATGGGCAGTCTATTCCAGAGTCTGGGGAGTTTCTGGGTTAGGAACCTATCCCTCCAGCATGTTTTGTGCATTGTGATGACATGGTTTAGATCCCTGGAGCATGTGGTTCTGAGGGATTGGGATTTCTTTAAGTGTAGCATGTCCAACAGCTCTGGGTTTGACATGGCCTTGTATGTTAAGCAGAGATCGCCTCTGAGTAGATGATATGTGACAGAGTATAGCTGGAGTTTTTTTTAGATAGTCAGCATAGGGCATCCGCTTTAGGCCTGTGATTCTTTTAGTGAGGTATTTCTGTGGCCTTTCCAGTTGTTGTAGATGTCTTGAGAGGTACATACCAAACAGAGCATTGTATTCTATAATGGGTCTAATGAGGGATGAGTACAGTGGGACAATGACCTCCTTTTTTCTGGATGAAAAGCCCTTAGTGATGAGGTGTGCCACATAGAAGGATTTCCTAACTGTTGTGCCGATGTGGTTATCGAAGATGAGACCACTATCCACCTGTGTCCCTAAGTCTCTTATCACACTTTCAGTGTTTAGTGTACTACCACCTATGTGGTAATTCACAGGTACATGTTTTTTCCCAAAGGGAATAACTATACATTTCTTGGCATTGAGCTTGAGCCCATGGCTCTGGCACCAAGCATCTGTTTCTGTAAGGCCCTTTTGTAGAATATTCACATCATTTGGGGATTCAATAATGGCTCCCAGTTTGCAGTCATCTGCGAACTTTGTTAGCCAGAGTCCCTTAGTGTTGGCTTGTACTTCAGAGAAGTAGATGCCAAACAAGAGCAGTCCCAAGACTGAACTCTGAGGTACTCCACTTGTAACTTGTCTGGAGCTGGATTTGGAGTCGGCTACTTTTACAGTGTGGGGTCTGTCAGTAAGCCAGTTGGCAACCCATCGAGTGACATAGGGATTAATGCCCAGCTTAGTAAGTTTATCTATGATTTCAGAGTGGGGGATGGTGTCGAAGGCCTTGGCAAGGTCCAGATAGGCTGTGTGGACCACTTTACCCTCGTCCACAGCTCTGGAGACTGATTCAAAGAAGTCAATCAGGTTCAGGAGACAAGAATGGCCCTTCATGAAGCCAAACTGGGTAGAGTCCAGTGTCTGAAGGTTGCCTATGTCTTTGTTTATAAGTTCCATGATAATACATTCCATGGCCTTGCAGATCAGGCTCGTCAGACTGATGGGGCAGTAGTTCCCAGGATCCAAGGTGGATCCCCCTTGTGGAGTGGGATAACTGTAGCTGTGCGCCACTCAGTGCGCACGAAGCTTGAGGTGAGACTATGATTAAACATGCCACTTAGGTGAGGTGCCAGTTCATTTTGTAGTTCATGTAGTACACAGCCCTGGATGTCATCTGGTTGCATGAATGCTGTATTCTTAGCTTTGGAGAGTGCATTTTTTTATTTCATCTGTGTGGCCATTATTACCAGAATTTGGCAATCTTTCAGTATTGAGATGGTCCCTTTAGGGGGTGAGAGGTGGGTGAAGTTGGCACTGAATTGATCTGCCAGGATATTGGCAATATCCTTGGGATCAGTATATTTAATGTCATTCTGTTGTAACTCAGAACAGATCCTGAGCATTGCCATTTAGATTCTTGACATAGCTATAGAATGTCTTGTGGTTGTCTTTGGAATCTTTGATGATTTTATTTTCATAGCTATCTTTGCAGGATTTTATAAGGGATCTCAGCTTCTTACTGAGGCTGGTAAGGGAGTTTTTTGCATCCTGGTATTTTCCTCTTTTCTGCAACAGTTTCTTCCTTTTGTTATAAAGTTTGTTTATGGCAGGGGACCACCAGACTGGCTTCCATTTTTTGGAGGAGAGCGTCTTGGTTCTGTTTGGGATGGCACGATTCATGCAGGAGTGGATGCGCTCATACAGTGCCTTAGTGTAGGATTCAGCAGTCGAACTTTCAGTTCCCATCTGCATGGATGTCATGAAGTTTGTCAGCTCTGACTTGAGTAGCATGAAGTTGGCTTTGGAGAAGTTTTTTACAGAGGTTTCCTTACTGGGGGGTGGAGGAGAGATGTGGATTTCAAGGGTGATTAGCTTATGGTCAGACCTGACCAAAGGGAGGGGGGAGACAATAGGTGTGGAGCGTCAATTTCCCATGTTGGCAATGACCAGGCCTAGGATATTGGAGCCCCTGGTGGGACTATGGATTAGTTGATCCAGGGCATTGGAATTTATGAATTCCAAGAACCGTTGGGCAAAGTTGTTGGTACATGAGTAGTTTTCCCAGTTAATGGCAGGGTAGTTGAAATCACCCAGTATTAGAGTGTTTGGTTGTATCTTAATATTTTCCAGTATGTTCAGAAAGGTGTAGTGAGAATCTTGGGGCATGGTAGGGGATCTGTAGCAAGCTACAATTTGGATTGCAGTCTTACCTAGTTTTAGTTGCACCTGGAAAATTTCAGACGCATTATGTTGGGCAGCTAGCCTTGTGGTGTAAATATCCTTGGTGAATATGGACACTCCTCCACTTTTAGTGTTTCGGTCCTGGTTTGGTGACCAAAAAGTGTAGTAAGAGTTGTAGCCTGGTATTGCTGGAGTGCTCTCTGGAGCCTTGAACCAGGTCTCAGTTACTACACAGATGTCGATGTTCTCCATTTTTAGGAGTGCCTCGAGAGAGTGCATTTTGAGGTTTAGACTTCTAGCATTGAGTAGCATTACCTTCAGATTTTTGCATGCTTGTACCTGTTATGGTGGTGGTTTTGTCCTTTGAACTTTGCCTAAAAAAGGCACTATAGGGGTGGCAAGAGCCTTATCCAGTAACCTGAATCCCAAGGGTGACAGGTGCAGACCATCTCTGGCAAAGTATTGTGGTCTGTCGACCATGTCGTCCCAGGCAGACAGACACTAGATCCCCTTTGAATGACACCAGAAGTTTAGCCAATTGTTGAAGTCAATCATTCTGTCCTTATACTGTGGTATCATTCTGGGCAAAGGCAGGATGCTACTCAGGGCTAGGGTCATACCTGCCTGGGCCACATGATCTGAGAGCTCTTCCATGTCTCTTTTCATGTAGTCTAGGGAGGTACGTCTCAAGTCATTCACTCCAACATGGGCAATGACAGAGTCATATTTGTCCTTGTTGTGGAGTGACTTGAGTGCATGCATTATGTGGCGGAGCCTGGCACCCAACAGGCAGCTGACTGTAATTTTCTCCTTGTTCAGCCTGGTGAGTGGGACATCAGTGTGCCTGACTATAGAGTCACCTATGACTAAAGTGTTGGGTACATTGTCTTGCCTTAGGGGCTGTTGTTGGGTGGCACACTGGTGTTGTGAGCCATGTGACACTTTGGTTGTTATTGGTATTTGTTTGCATTTCAGCTTTGGAGGTCCTTGTTGCTTGGGCAGGTTACTGTTAAGGGCCTCCGCATATGAGGGTTTAGTGCTGTTATGTGAGGGTGCTGGTGGTGTGGGTTTAGAAGGGCTATGTGTTGCTTGAGGTGTATTGCAGGTGTTAACCTCTTCTTGACCATCTAGCACAATCTTGGGTGGAGAGAGCTTTGCTTCCAGTTTGTCTATGTAAATGCAACTCTCGCAGGTTGTAGTGTTGGGTGGTAGGAGAAGAGTGTTGTCTGTGTACATGAAGCAATTGCTGCATTGCCCCAGTATGCCCAGATTCACCAGGTGGACAGGAGAAATCACCAAAAACTGACCCTTGGACATGCCTGGTTTGGTGCTTTTTTTTTGTAAAGTACAAGAGCTGTTTTCCCTTACCTTAGCAAGGTACTTTGCAATTATGGGCTGTTTAATGCCTATGATTAATTTTTCCTTATTAACAAGGAGAGTTGAGTGATTCTATCAGTTCAAGGCTTCCTAGTACTTTCCAACAGTAACTGTTTATTTCTGCTGCTGGCCCTGTAAAGTATTAATTGATTACATTACTAGTCAGTTATTGGAGTACACGCTGCAAGCTATGTAATGAATTGTGGAGGATGCTTACCATGCACACTGCATTCATCAATGCCATTATGTGCTGGAAAGTTCATCTGTTAATATTAATTGTCATGTGCTACATTTAATCACTGCATTTCATCCTTCTATTGTGTATGTGTGTGTGTGTGTGTGTGTGTGTGTGTGTGTGTGTGTGTGTGTGTGTGTGTGTGTGTGTGTGTGTGTGTATACATGAGAGTACATATATATTTATATATATATATATATATATATATATATATATATGTGTGTGTGTGTGTGTGTGTGTGTGTGTGTGTGTGTGTGTGTGCACGCCCGCGTGCATGTGTGTGTGTGTGTGTGTGTGTGTGTGTGTGTGTATACATGAGAGTACATATATATATATATATATATATATATATATATATATATATATATATATATATATATGTGTGTGTGTGTGTGTGTGTGTGTGCATGTGTGTGTGTGTGTGTGTGTGTGTGTGTGTGTGTGTGTGTATACATGAGAGTAGATATATATTTATATATATATATATATATATATATGTGTGTGTGTGTGTGTGTGTGTGTGTGTGCATGCATGTGTGTGTGTGTGTGTGTGTGTGTGTGTGTGTGTGTGTGTGTGTGTGTGTGTGTGTGTGTGTGTGCATTACTATTGGAAAAAACATGTTTATTCGTACTTCAGATGTAAGTAGCAGTCAGTGCTCACACCACCTCTGATTATTCCAGTGCCATCATTGTCTGTTTTATAATCATCCCCACAAATGGAGAGGAGGTATTCTCACTAGTTGTTAATGGAAGAACTGTTAGAGACACCCTCAGTTGTGCTATGGGTAATTACATTCTGTCTTGGATTAGACCTTACACATCCTAGCATATCATTGTTTATCTTCTTACACTATTTTAATGTGCAGCTCCTTTGACCAATCTATAACTACCTGGTTCTAGGCCTTTGCCTTCTCAGCTTGTTTGGCTCCCGCCTTTTCCAAAACAGCATTTGCCATATGTCCATAAGCTGCTATGAGGATGCAGTCCTTTCTTTGACTGTATTCCTGCTGATACATCATTCATTTACCTAAAACATCATATCAAAGTCATATACTGAAATGTTTGATCCACTCAAAAGCAAAAAAAAAAAAATGCAATGAAAGCATGCCTGCTTTCATCACAAGTAAATCAAACATCTGAGTACAAAAGCATGCATGTTGACACAACACTCGTATTCGTATACACACACTTGTTGTAATAACCTGTACAGCATCATCAACACATGCACAGTAGTCTTGCAAGCACTTGAATTACACTGTCATCTTATGCCATAGCTAATTGACCTTTATCCTTCCCGCACTACGTTTCTGCTTTAATGGCGTCATTTTTCATCTATGACTGACAGTTAGAAATCCCACAGTAAAGCAGCATGTACACTGACACAACAGTACATCGGAGGACAATGCTCTACATCAGATTTCAATCAAAGTATGTACATACATCCTGTGTATCATAATCAATAAATGCTTCCAACAATAACTTCCAAGATACCTTGTACATTGCAAATAATCCCGACACAATTTAAGTGCTGCTATCATGAATTTCCATTTATAAGTAACACTCCGGTCATGAATAAATACTCAAACCATTTGCATTTCACTGACAGATCTGTAAAACACACATTAGTCCTTGTAAAATCTGTTATCTAAAATCAGTGTGAATGGCTTTCAACTAATTTCTATTGTTTTTATTATTTTTTTCATACCTGAATAAATTTCCTAAAGCATTTCCCACCTATGTTAAGTGATAGTTAATATGGTGATTTTCAAGTTTTTTACGTAAATTCAGGGTCATTTACACATGATATGCAACTTAAGGTAACTATGCTTATCACTGTGAATCTCAATAACATGTGAGAACGTAAGTCATCAATCCACATAAGTAAACCTTGTGTATGTTGTTGTGAATGCACTTTCTGTAACGACTGAGTCTGCAGCAGTTTCCAGCATACCTCAGTTGTCTGCATGAACACACAACCATAGCAATTCTCAAAAATCCTTATGCTTAGAAAAAGGAAAATGTAGTCACATATCATTGAGTCTGCATATGCATGAAATTTAATCAGTGTCCATCCTGCATACTGTGATATACCCGATCACCTCAAATCACTCTGTACTTAATGGCCCTGATTTCAAAAGACTTTAGCGGGTGGTTTGGAATCTGGTCCCTGTAGTAAGCCTGTTTATGGTTAAGCCTTACAGTAAAGAAAGTCCCCTACACTGATACCAGGTCTTTCTGACTCAGAGCAAACTAAAAATGAGACCAACTCTTTTGGAATCTGCCCCATTAAAAATCATATTGACATACCCAGTGGCATATCTTTATGTAGTAAAGCAAGAATAAAAGTCATGCAAATGGAAATGATTCACACTGATGCGATACTGAAAAGAAGGATGTGCTTAAAGACAGGATTCACACATGGTGATCACGTTTACAATTCATATATAAAAAAAAAAAACAAAAGTGAATCACAGAAACAGAAACAGATGTATGCAAGATAAAAACATAATGATTTCATAACCAATTTTTATTCACCAAGGAAAGAAAATATGGAAATGTTTTAAAAAATATGATATGACAAAGCAATTTGGTGAAAACAAACTTGCCAGTAATAGTAATTCCATTAGTAATGTCCTTACAGGGTATTTTTTTTCAGTGATGTCTCACTCCAGATGGTGTGGTTCCAAACCTGTGCAGCACAGCCCAGCACTTACATTCTACATTCAGGTACCAGCACTTTGAATGATGGCAGCACCTGTGAAATCATGAGACTGAGCTCCTAGCTAGTCTGACAAGGAGATCAAAATGATGCTCTACCTGGATAAGACTGTCCATACCTAGAAGACTAGAAGAAAACTGACATCTAGCAGGCATTGGGTGAGCACATGTCAGCCCTGACAAGGATCACCCACTCTAGCCCCATGTGCTGACACAACTGCAAGGACCTAAAGAAGTGCAGGCCTGTCCAGCCGGCTACGTGGGCAAATCAGGTAACAGCAAGAAGACGAGAGCTCTATAGCAATTATTTCTATTTTTTGTAAATTGTATTAAACATAGGTATAAATTATTATATAAATATTGCATAGCTGATGGCATATGATAGAAGAAAAGTAAGTGAAGAAAAGCAAATCTATATGTAACTGTAATGCAAAAGTAGGGGCAACCGTCTCTGTATACACAAATACATCTGCACACAAAAATGGAATGTTACACATGTAAAATACAGATGTGCATCTGTATGAGTATACTTACAATCATTTTTAACACGCATATAAATGTATGTATTTATACTTTATCCAAAAAAACATAACTGGATTGCCACATAATTTCATGTACAGCAAGTATTTGCTTAGTTGTTATTTGAACTACACAAAGACAGTTTTTGTAAAGAAAGGATTTTATTTACATAGGCCAGAAAATATTTATTGGTATGATAATTGTATAAGACAATCATTTCTTTTACAAATCAGTCAGGAACCACGTCCTAGTCAGATGGGAAGTGTGAGAGTTGGGATACGGGATGAGGGTTAAAGAAGCAGGTTAATGACCAGCACATAGTTTCATGAAAGATGACCAGTTTTATTACTTTTGTTTGCATTACCACATTACTACATGAACTACATATATGTTTTCATGTCATAAGCAGCAAATTATCAACGTACACATTATCATGAACTTGGCACACTGTATCCTTCTATAACATCCATCTATAACAGTAAACATGTTTTGTTTAATGAAAGGTGATCTGTGAGGATAATAAAACCTCCTTTCAGTTTATACATTTTTACATTTGTAAAGTTTCTGTTTGTTGCCTAAAGAAAATTCACATGGTATTACAATTACAACTTAAAGATGCAAAACATAGTGAAAAGTAAAACCTAGACTAGGAGTGTGTACTAAGATTCCGGAAAAAAAACATTCCCAATACAAACTATGCAGACATAGAAAAGTGTAACTCTTTCTAGTTGCCTTAATGAAGAAATATTAGCACAGGTGGATTATGCATAATGACTGTATAACAATATGCGCTTTACTGTTTCCATGCTTTAAAAATGAAAGAAAATGTTTAAAGAAATAAGCAAATATACTAAGCAAGTGCAAAATTAAGTTCAACGTCTTGCTGAATAGTAGAAGTAATTATGTCAGAAGTATTAAAGAACAAAATGTGGAGATGGATAAACAGCAATGCTGTTATGTGTTACCTATGCAGGTAATAAGGAAATACAGTATAATTCATGGAACTAAGATAACACTAAATGTAAGGATAAACACAGTCCCAGGCAAGTAAGTACAATCAAGAAAATTAGGGCACATTGAATACAGCCTGGAATAAATTTAACCAAGAAATAAAACATAAGTACATTCATGCTCCAAGATGCTTAATCAGACATTAACAGTGCAAATAACTTCAATATATATACAAAATTTAAAAAAGTCATTTGATTTAAATTAATGACATAAGCCTCACTTCAGTAAAACAGGCCTTAAAGAAACACTTTAATTCAAGTCAGGATGGTTTGTTGCCTGTAATTTAAGAATCCATTCACATTTTAGCTTCTGTGTCTCATTAGATATATTGCCACCTCTCATATTGGTCTTAAAAAGTTTCAGAACTAAAATTTTAAACTTATATTCAGATCCAGCAAGCTTAAATGTTTGGCTAAAGCATTAGTAAGCCTTTATTTTCTGATATCATAAACATATTAACTAATTATTTCTCTTAAATTCCAATTAGTCTTACCTACATAAAATCACTTACATTTTTGACAACTCGCTGTGTAAACTACGTTCAGTCTATTACAATCTGCATAGTCATATAATTTAAAAATTCTCTTAGTAATAACATGTTCAAGTATTGATTCTTTCAAAATATAAGAAAAAGTATAACAAGGAATAGTACCCTTTTTATATATCTTTTCATCAATTGCATTAAAATCATTTTTGTTATGGAAAAATGAACTTAAAGATTGCAAATTTTTAAAGGCAAATGCTACAGTTGTCCTCATTGTTTCCTTGATTTTATCACTGACCATCAAAATAGGACAGACTCAAAAAGAAGTCAGTTATGGAAGGGGAAGAATATGGGGTACTGTCTAGACACATGGAGGCATGTCACTTTGCACAGCTAGTACTTTGCAACAAAGTAGTGGTGCATCTAGGGGGAACAAACTCAACAGAATTCATATAGGACAAGTTAGCATTCATCAGTATATAGCGGAACTTCCCATTCAAATTCCCAGTCCTGCAGCACTGTGACATCAGCTTCTGTAGGGTCACTGACATCAAGTATGTCACAAAATCACAGCAAGTCACCCTCCAGCTCTCATTACAACCCCTCCTTAAAGATCTCAAACACCTTCTACTACCTTATCTTTAGCTGACGTTAAGTATGACACATTTGATCTTGACCTGCTGTGATTCAAGCTACACAAGTCTAGCAACTACAAATAGAATTCCATGCAGAGATGCCATTGTTTAACTGTAAAGGCAACAAGTTATTACTAAAAAAAGATAAAAAATAAATAAATAAATAAAGAATTCATGAGTACAGACTGTAACGTGACTAAGACAAGCATCTGCATGTCTTTCATTTTAATACTGATAATTGCTTACAAGTACAGGAAATATCTGGAAAGAATGCTATATGTCATAACATTCAAATTGCACTGATTTATATCATTAAGGGACCACCATTATCACGACTTTCAATGCAACAATCTTACAGCTGACAAACACCCATAACATACAACTTAAAAAATAATAAACAAGTGTGTATGTCTAGCCTGCCATGTAAACTAGTACTGTTGCTACTTCACCATCAGCACTGCACAAACGATGAAACTCCGAGAACCCAACTTCTTGTGTGTATAGAAATGAAATAATCTGATGTGCAGTAACTTAAAAAAAAGACCTAATAAGTTATTTTATATTGTAATAGTGAAACTGAGGAAACATTGCATAGCACTAATAAAGCCTGTGAAACATTTTGCATTAAAGTGCAAAGTATGAACTCATGTTAAATAATGAAATACATTTTATTCAAATTATAACCTCATGAGAATCAGTAAGTGCATAGAAAAGGACACCTCCTAAGCAGAAAGTCTTGTGAAAAATCAGTTAATACTGCAATTATTCTTTATGTCATACCATATGTCATTACATGATAGTCAGTGAGCACTCAATCAAGATTTTTGCAAACAATAATATGAATACCTCTTCTGAAATTAAAGAAATATATATAATTATGGGTCTACCTGATAACACCGACACGCTAAAACATTGACAACAAAATCACCGACACCACAAAACCGAAAGTTCAGAAACACGAAATGTCACATACCCGACAAACCACAATCCTGACACTCAACAAACAAAACAAATCCCCTGTCCAAAAATTACACACACAACACAAGCACACCAAAACCCTTACAAACCTACACTGAATCTTACATGCACAACTATCTATGCACTAACCTTAATCCAATCCCTAACCCTAAGGTCCGTCACTATCGCACACTCACCTAACCCGCGCCCTAACCCTAACTCACACACTCACCTGACCCGCGCCCTAACCCTAACTCACTTAACCTGCCCTTAACCCTACAGACCATCGCTATCACACACTTACCTCACCCGCACCCTAACCCTGATGTCCATCACTACTGCATACTTACCTACTAGCACTCGTTTGACATGTCGGTGTTCTCAGCGTCGGGATTCTCAACTGTCGGTCATCTTCGTTGTCGATCTTCCGGTGTCGGTCTTCTCGTCGTCGGCGTTTCAAGCTTTCGGCGTTATCAGGTAGACCTATATATATATATATATATATATATATATATATATATATATATATATATATTTCAAGATAAGATGGAATGTCAGATGAACAGCGACAGCAGACCAAGTGCCATACAGCACAGCCCACACATAGCACTGCATGCAGCAAATATTCTCTATGTGTTTTTACAGAAAAGGAAACAGTAACTTGAATGTCACAGTTCATATTTCTGAACTAGATGACTACTCTTTACCTGTGTAGCCATATGCCATGCACAAGCCTGCTACATGGGGTTCTTTACTACTGTTGCTGGCTGGTCATCATTAGTTATAGTAGGACTGGAACTGGGAGCTGCAGTGACAGCATGGGTCACTTCACCACCAGAGTGGTGCATGATCATATTATGCAGAATGCAACATGCAGTGAATATCCTGCATGCAGTAGCTGGGTCATATCGAAGGGCACCCCCAAACTCATCCAAGCATAAAAATGTATCCATTAACATTCCAACTACATGCTCAATGACAATACGAGTCTAGGACAGGGCTGTACTGAAATTGTCTGCTGCAGCCCCACTTGGATTTCTCACTGGTGTCACTAGCCATGGCCTCAGTAGATATCCAGCATCACCTAAATTTAAAAAAAAGAGAGAGAGAGAGAGAGAGAGAAACCTGTGGAGGCAAAACAAAGAAAAGTGGTTTAAAATTAAGTAATACATTTTACAATGAATAACAACCTGTATGATACAAAAAAGAAAATTGCTTTCCATTTACAAAGAAGATGAACACCGGGCATCCTACCTTGCAGGAAGACATGGAATAGTGGGATAGTGTGCCAGACATCAGAATCATGTGCACCACCAGAATGCTGGGTTGTCACACTGGTGATGCACCCCCATGCATCATGCACACCAGCATGCTGGGCTGTCACACTGGTGATGCACCCTCATGCATCATGCACACCAGCATGCTGGGCTGTCACATTGGTGATGCACCCCCATGCGTCATGCACACCAGCATGCTGGGCTGTCACATTGGTGATGCACCTCCATGCATCATGCACCACGTGCATGCTGGGCTGTCACATTGGTGATGCACCCCCATGCATCATGCACTGCCAACATGCTGGGCTGTCACATTGTTGATGTACCACCATGCATCATGCACTGCCACCATGCTAGGCTGTCACATTAGTGATGCACCACCATGCATCATGCACTGCCAGCATGCTGGGTTGTCACATTGGTGATGCACCCCCATGCATCATGCACTGACTAGCATTTGATGGAACGGTAGCCTGTCTGATTGTAATATCATTCCACCTGTTGATCAGATGGAGACCTAATTGCAACATGGGTGCAATCTATCACACCAAGTACCTCAGGGAAAATTGCCACCTCATAAATGCACTCACAGTCTGGGCTTGGTCCAGATTTGACACTGGAAAATAGATGTACCAATTTGCACATGCTTAGAGTACATCTAGGAAGTGTTGAGGGATCCTCGAGCCAGACGTCTGTGAAATATGCACAACATGCCTGCAGTCTGTTTCTGGAAGGTCCTTGTGACAAGTAAAGTGAGGGCCATATATACCTTAGAATCTACAGGGATAGGAAGACCACTCATCCCACCAGTACCTCTGTGTAGGTTGCACATGCTCACTAAGACCCTTATTGTATCTGACAATGATTTCTGGATTTTCTAAATTATAACAAGTTATTCTCTGTCTATGTCTCTGCCTTCTTGGCCAGTGAGCACTATTCGGTGCAAGCCGTTTTTACTCCACCATAGCAAGAAGTTCATAACAGCAAATAGCAAGGCTAGCAGCAGAGGACAGCACCATCATGGATTGTAGATAAAAAGGTTTGATTCTGCCTTTTATAATGAATCTGTGCACAGTGTGGAAATGAGTTAATTTATGGCTATGAACTGCAAAGAGAAAATAGGTTTATTGTTAAGTGTTTAACAAATACACATTGTTAACAACAGTAAATTACACATTTTTATGGAAAACTGAGGTTTCAGTCCAAAGAATAAATTATGCATTTCAGTAATTTCATTCATTAACTTATTTGTTTGTTGGTTTATTTGGGGAAGGACATCCTTTCTGGAGTATTTCAGTTTACTCGGTCTTCCTTTACAGAATTAAATATTGAATCATATGCAGCAGTCTTCACCTAATACCTACCAGTGCAGATTAAGCTTTCTTTTCTTTTGTGCCAGTGGGTGCCACCATTTTTCTAACATGGGGAGCCAGCTGTGAGAGTTTATTAGGAGGTATGTATATCTATGATGAAGTGGTCAATATTCCTTAAAGAATGTTGGTGTCTTGTCACCACCATCTGACTGATGTCATATTGTTCTAATGATGTCCAAATGGAAGGAATGTTTAAGATTCTTAAGTTCCCTTAAGACAGTGTAAGTAAAATGATGACACATGAGGAGAAGTTTGCATGAGTATATCTTCAGGAATAAACAGGACACATAGGTAATTCGGTATACTATAAAAGAGTTCTTTATTATCCAAATGGAGAGATGATAAGTCATCAAGCAAAAAAGAGTAGCATTGCTGAAACTGAATTCATCCTCAAGTCATGGTGAGTACCTTCATGAGGTGGAACCTCCTTTTTACAAAATCTCACCAGGACGACACTGATACATAGACTGTATTTATATAGCATATATCATTTATATAGCATTATAAAAAAGAAAGCTGGGTGCACAAGACCCAGGATAAAAAAGTGTCAGATTCTGGTGGGTGCACCGGTGCCAGGACTGGAAAAAATGACAGGGCAAAATCCTCAAAAAATAGAAATATTCCTACAACAGGGCTAGGCCAGGCCCAGGGGGAGGATGGCCCCTCAGTTCTAAAAGGAAATAGCAGTCCACAAAAATCACAAAAACGGATAGGCCAAAGAAGAGTCATAAAGATGATAGAGTGGACTATTGAGGATAAGAAAAAAATATGTATTGTTACTATTGTGCAAGAAGCCCAGAATTTCCAGACACAAGATATACAAAAGATTAAGAGAGAAATTAGAGGAAAAAAATATTACCACAAGAAAAACTGTCAGAAGCTTCAAATAAAAAAATATGTTCATTAATACAATAGATTTATGGAAAACATTATATAGACCAAGTAACCTTGGTCTGTTTTGTAAAAGAAGCAACTGAGGAAGTGCAAAAATATAAAGAACAAAATCTAGAGGCATTTGAAAGGTATAAAAAAAGAAATATGGACATGAGAAAGAAAGAGAGATCTAATCTGGTGCAATTTTTATGCAAAGGAGAAAGCCAAACTGATCAACACAAAAAAGGTAGCCCTAAAAATATTCAAAGAAAAATACAGGCAAAGATCCAGATATGTAAAATTTCACCATAAAAAATGTATGATCACAAAGGGGGAATACAGAACAGAAGATTAGAAAAGGACAAGTTAAAAAAAATAGAAGTTAAAGTTATGGAACACTTGTGAAGTGAAGGATTTAGTGTAGAAAGTTTAACACGGGTTACATCACAGTATGATGGAAAAATGAGTCCCCAATGTAAGGAGAAACAGGAGGATCAAGAGGCATCTGAAGACAAATATGGACATGGGAAATAAAAAGTGATTTAATATGGTGCAATATTTATGCAAAGGAGAAAGCAAAATAATCAAAACAAAAAGAGCAGCACCAAAGATATTTTAAGAGAAATATAGACAAAGACATTCACACATGGACAATTTTTTTACTATAAGAAAATAAGAAAACAAAGAGGAAAAGTAGAAAAGAAGATTAGTAATGGAGATGTTAAAGAAATAAAAACCGAGGTTATGGAGTACCTGCAAAGTGAAGGAATTAGTGCAGAAAGTCTAACTCATAAAACATCACAGCAAGATAAAGCAATGGATCCCCAAATTAAGGTGAAACTAGTAAAGCAGGAAATATTTGATCAGTTGCCAGATGACGATACTTTGGAGTCTTCCACAGGAAACCAGTGCAAACATCCAGTTGGAGTTACACAGCAAGGGGAGGAACAGGAAACAGTAGCAACTCTGACTTTGCTAATGTTGTGGGGTGATAGGCCAGTGAGTTCCCATATAAAAGAGCAATGGATGGCACAAAATGAAACTGAAGAGAATGTGGCACAGGAAGATGCTGTGGAACTACCTATAGATTACCCACAGGAAATGGAGAACAAAGAATATGCCCCCAGTTTATTGGAAAATGACCTAATAGAAGAGTTGTTTGATTTAATAGAGCTGGACAGACCCATTAAGATCAGTGAAAGAAACGGATTACAGAAAGTCAGTAAAACCCAGACAGTTAGAAGTTTGATAAAACAAATGAACACAGTAATTAGGACTGTCCACAGAAATTCATGTGATATAACAGAAGTAAATAGGGTATATTACTTTACATCTAAATTAATAACAGATAAAGAATTACCACAAAAATACAGGACAGTAAGGGAAAAGAAGGAGAGAAATCAAATGCCATCATGAAATTATTGAACAGAGAAAACTATAAAGCAATTAAGACAAGAAGTGCCACTGTTAGAAGAGTATAGAAGGGGGAACAGATCAACAAAAATACTCAGAAAGATAGACGTGATAAAAGCAATGCACAGTATCAGAACAGTTCATGATCTATTGTGCACTATCGCAAATAATAAACCAAAGATATCAGCACACGCAGAAAAACTTGGAAGATATGCAGATAAATATAAAGGAAAAGCACAAAATAAGCAATTTATTGATAACCCAAAAAAGTTTTATAGAGAATTGGGAAACAAGGCAAAAGGAATTGAAACACCACCAAAAAAAGAAGAAATCAATATATTTTGGAGAAATATTCATGAAGACCCTATGGAACGTAACAAAGAGGCTAAATGGATAGAAGAAGTAAAAGAACAAATAAGAAGTTTAAATATACAGGATATGCAATGGGATGAAGTAATGGCCATAGAGATAGAAGCAAAGTTAAGAAAAGCTCTTAACTTGAAAACCCCAGGCCCAGCTGCAGTACCTAACTTCTGGTTAATAGTATTAACATCTTTACATGAAGATTTAATCATGAGTAAGAACTATTTATATGCCCACCCTGAACAGACAGCAGCCTGTCTTACAACAGGTAAGACAATACTCCTACTTAAGAGTGAACCTGCAAACTATCCTAAAAACTACAGACCAATAACTTTCTTCCAATGACGTATAAACTATACACTGGAATTAATGCCGACAAAGTTTATAGTCATTTAGAAGAAAACTCAATCATGGCAATAGAACAAAAGGGTAATAAAAGAATGTTGTATGGAGCAAAGGATTATTTGATGTTAAATACAGTCATAATGGAGAACTGTAAAAAGGGGAAGAATTATAAAAAAAAGCATTTGACAGTATCCCACATTCATGGCTAAAACAGTGCTTAAAATGTATAAGATACACCCTAAACTGATCGATTACATTACAGCAACCATGAAACGATGGCAAACCACTTTGCAGTTAAGCCATAATAAAGGACAAATTATTATTCCAGGGATAAAAATTCAAAGGGGGATATTAGAGGGTGACTGTCTTTCACCACTGCTCTGTTGTTTTTCCCTTAACCCATTAAGCTGTCTACTTAACAGATTAGGCCATGGCTATAATTTGGTTCCCAGAAAACAACGAAGTGTAAAGATTTTTCACCTTCATCTTCTTTTTGTTGATGATTTAAAACTGTATAGTTCATCAGATGAGGAAATGAAAGTACAACTGCCAGTGGTCAAAACTTTTTTAGATGATATAAGAATGTCATTTGGTATTGATAAATGTTCAAAAGCAACCTTTTAAGCAGGAAAGCTGCAGCACCAAGAAAACATCAGTTTGGGACACAAATGTGATATAAAAGAACTTGAGCAAGAGGAAGTATATAAATATCTGGGAATTGATGAAGGATCAACAATAAAACATGAACAAATATGAATAAAACTCAGTAAGGAATCTTTTAGAAGGCTTAAATTAATACTACAAACGTCATTGACATCTAGGAACAAAGTCTAAGCTATAAACCAATTTGCTCTTCCTGTCTTAACTTACAGTTTTGGAGTGATTTACTGGCCCAAAAAGGTGTTGGATAGTTTAGACAAGAAAACAAGAAGGATGCTTCATGGTAATCAAATGATTTATAAAACTCAGTGCATACCAAGACTATATATTCCCTGTTCTGAAGGAGGTGTGGGTCTCCTCGAAACTGATTACATGTATAGATCTGTGATAGTGGGACTGCATACAAATCTGCTGACTTCACAAGACCCAAATGTAGTGAAAGCTTTGAAACATGAGGAGAACAAGTCTAAGATGACTTCCCTACTTAGTTTAGCAGAAGCATATCGGTGTCAAGCGTGAATGACAATCAAACTAGAAGTAGATAAAAATCAGGTAGCAACTGAATGTGCCAAAAAAACAAAAGAAAGAATATAAGGTGAAGGATCAGATGAGAAGGTAAGACGTGGAAAATACATAAATATAGTTGCAAGTATAGGAAACTCTTTGAACAACCTCATGCTGATCAGGATCGAACACAGGAATGGTTGCAGAGAGGTGAATGTAAACCAAAAGATGAAAAGTTAATATTGGTGGCTCAAGATAGTGGACTACGTACATGTTGGTTTACAAAGTCCATTGAACATGTGGGAGAAAAGAAGAAATGCTGAAAAACAGCTTCGTTGCTGCAGGCACACGGTACTTGAATAATCCAATCAGGAACCAAGTTCAAAGCTAAGAAATAAAAATGTATTCAACACATAAAGCGCTTTTCGTCTTACACAATAGTAAAACTTCTTCAGATAAAAGTAAAATGCATTCCCCATGTTAAATACACGTAGTATCCAATCACATGATTACAATAAAACCTATCCAATCGCTACCCAACCAAAGCCTTAAAGGAACACTTCATACCTAAAAGGTTAAAAAATAATAATCATGTCTAATCAAAAGTAAAACATAATGAAATGCAAGACATACCTAATACATATAAAAAACAATATTATATACTAATCACATATTATAATAAATCTATCTTATAAAAATCTAATTACAGCAGTGACATACACTAAAAATGTAAATGTGAGTGTATATGTATGAATAATTTAGTCTAAGTTATTCATACATATACACTCACATTCACATTTTTAGTGTAAGACGAAAAGTGCTTTATGTGTTGAATAAATTTTTATTTCTTATCTTTGAACTTGGTTTCTGATTGGATTATTCAAGTACCATGTGCCTGCAGCAACGAAGCCGTTTTTCAGCATTTCTTCTTTTTTCCGTGGTTTGTTATTTGTTTATACTGAACATGTGGGAGAAACAGACAAATATATTTCACAGAAGCCATTGAGAAAATGCAGACATGCTCGGTGGGAGCTAGTAGGGCAGGAAAGTCCCCTCTAATTCTTAAGCATTGCCTGGCCATCACCTTTTTTCAGTAATCACACCAAGAAGCATCATTCATAGTCAAATATATATATATATATATATATATATCATATTAAAATATTTTATTCCAAATCTCCCAAGCAATTTATGTAGCATGACATTATTTACTTCCCTCTCAACATCTACTAGCTAATCACGTATATCTGTCTTTATTGAAATAATACCCCACAACTAAAGTAGTAGCCCCCATAATTACATTACCTTTCCTACCTTCAGCGCACCTTTCCCTTCTCCTTTACACTGCTTACTATCATGCATCGCATTTCTTTCTACCTGCTAAACACATGATGATAAATATAACACTGTGTACCCCTTCACCTCCTCACCTTCTTCACCTTCCTACTAAAACATTCAAAGCACCATTAACAAAAGTCACCACACCATACATACCTCATATACTTGGTACCATCGTCCATAACATCCTCCAGCCATGTACTTAATAATACTCCACCTTCCAAAGCCAGAAAATGTCCCAAATTTTCTACAAGACAACAGCTCCTCCTCCTCATCAGCCCAAATCCTAAATAAAGACACTATAACACCCTTTCAACAGAAACTTTTATAGTTTATTTGATTCACTAGACTAATTAACATTCTGGTTATCTGTATTTATCTAGAAAGAAACCATGACCAACATCATCTACCTTACAACAACTCCATCTGACCTGACCATAAGATTGTGCAGACATACAAATCACTCTTCTAATGCTGGAAGTACAGAAAATAAATAAGGTGAAACTTATACCCAATCTCTAAATAACAACCCCAGCATTTTTAGACATTGCTGAATCCAACCTCATTCACCATATATACAACTAAACCTTTAATGCTTGCCCGGGGAAATGATAATATTAAATAGCTACTCACTTATTTTGTAGCAATCTTCAATATCATTGAAAGCTCAGATATATCTCCCAAAGAATTTGACTGGAAATTTAATTCAACTTTAAAAAAAAAACTTCAAAATTTATTTGGCTCTAATCTGCATCAACTTTTTTTTTATAAATTTAAGCTTTTATTTTACCAACTTATAATGCAAAGTAAAGCACTCAATAACATTATTATTGGGAAGGGGAGTAATATTAACCCTCATAGCCCACTCCAAAAAGTCATGCAAGACTTTATGATAGACCTAGGCCTTACCCAAGTAGTTCAGAAGCCTACTACATGCAGTATCAAATCAGGAAAATACGACCTCAATGGGCCTTATACTCAGTTCCTTATTAACATTTTTGCCTTTAATATCTTCCATCCTTTTCTTGCTGACCACTGTATCATCTCCTTCTACATATATGCTCCCCCCAACAAAACTCCACTAAATTAATGCATTAATCTCAAACACTATAACAATGTTACTGCACCAAACAATGAACTTGGCAAAACTACATGGTTACTCTTCTCTAATATATTAGATCTCATTATTGCTTTCAGCATCTTAATCAATATCCCACCCCCCACCCCCCAAAAAAGCATTTCCAAGGTCAACCCACTTTTAAAAGCAAGTCAAAAACACAATACATAGCCAAGGAGTTATTAGCATTATTTAAATGCTGGAACACTACATATCAACAATGGAAAATACCCCCCCAGAAAACAAACGAAGCTTTATTCACCTCAGTAAACCAGATAATACACCACCATAAGACACAGATTTGTGAACCTTCAATCTAAACAACATTCCTTTCTAAACAACAAAAATAATTATAGACTCTTCCAGATGACATGTCATATTGTCTATAAAAGCCCATTGATTGACAAATTTTTCCTTCTTACTACAGGTAATCTAGCAACATTATACTTACAGAAAGAGTTTTACGTCTGTTCTCAACTTGCACTACAGCTCACCCTTACTTCTCCCAAGCCTTAGAACCTTCATTTACTTCTACATCATATTTCAAAACTATGAAATTAAAATATATTTCAAAGTTAACTGAGTCTTCTCAAATGCACACGCAGAATTTATTGGTTAATTAATTTGTCGCTTGTGGTTTATCTAGCTACAAAAATAAAATAAAACCATGCATCATCCTCTAAACCTCTTTTATAATACTTGCCTGACTCAAAACATCATGCCCAGTCTTTTGGAAATATGCCATAATTAAACCAGCCAACAACATTAAGTCATTTTTTTCTGATCAAAAGCTTCAACTTATGATTTGAACAATTCAGAAGAAAACATAGAATTATATGCAATATCAGACAAGATCAGTGCTTTAAACAATTCCAATATGCTGTTACACTGAGCTCCATTATCCAATATTTGTTTGTTTGTTTGTTTGTTTGTTTCCTAGGGTCATGAGCTGTTCCACGAGAGAGAAAAACTGCACATTATTCATACTGAAGTATAATAGAGTAAATGGCAAAAGTGTACAAACAAAGCAAAGAATTTTAGAAGAAGAAATTTAAGGAATATAGCCATGTGATTGACAGTGCTACATTTTGTATCACTTCATGTGTTGAAGTCTGTGGTAAAGTCCAGTAAACACACCTACACAGGTTGTTTCTCCTCACAACTGCATCATTGGAAGTCGGATCCAGATAACATGGAATCGGGGAGTAAGTGGACAGCTGCTCAGCATGTAGTAAATAACCACTCACATTTCTTAAAATGAAAACAATATAGTTCTACTGAAATAAATAATGTAAAAGTAACATGTTTTAGAATCAAAAAGCCAGGATTCCAAGATGGTGATCGTCTGAGTAGCACCCTCTCCACAAAGCTCTTACCATTAATACTTGAATTACTGCAATAGCTAGCAAATAGAGGAATAAAAACACTCATCAGAAGGGGGAAATCTGCACAGATCCTGATTCCATCTGTTATAGCTTTAAGTCGGCTAAATCTGACAGTTAAATACAGATCTATTATCTAACAAATACTGAAACAAACCTGCACATGTAATTTAGAAGCCTGAAGGCTTCAGCACCTCACCAACTGACAGCAAACACAAGGTGAAAGGTCAAGCAAAGCCAAGGTTGGAGAATGCCCAAAGAAATGGAAGGCATGGGCACTCAAACCTCAAAAACCAAATTATCAACATTATCCCCAGAGAAAGACGTTAGCCCAAAAAGGCAAAGAACATCTAAAGTTCAGCAAGAACAAGTAAAGTATTGCACAAAACTGAAGTCCGATAATACCATCCACATGGACGATCTGAAGAGTGCCCTGTTACCTCTGCAATCTGCTATCCAAGGCTTCTCTGAAAAATTAAATATGTTCGGAGGCACAATCAACCAAATAGCTGAGTGACTGGAACTAGTAGAGGGGATATTCAGAGCTAATGAATTAGAGATTGAAAGTTTGAGAGCAGAATTAAAAACCAAAGACAAGGCACTTTCAGACATCCAACTGAAAATTCTTGACCTGGAAGCAAGGAGTAGAAGGAACAACCTGATTGTTAGAGGTTTACCAAAAAAGTATGACCAAAATCAGCTGATCCCAACTCTTAAACAAATCTTCAGAGCTCTGCTAGATACAAAAGAACCTCCAGTCAAATGTACAATTGAAAGGGCACATCAAGCTCTTCAAAAACAAAAAGTCACTACAACTCTAAGGTCCATCTACGTAAAACTTCTGAACCACCAAGACATGCAAGCCATTCTCGCTGCCTATAAAAAACTAAAGCACTTCACCTGGAATACCTACACAATATCTATCTCCCATGATCTCCCCCAAGAAATCAAAGAAAAGCGCTGTGAACTTTCCCCATACTGTACAGACCTTATAAAACGTCAAATTAAATTCCAAATGAGATTTCCGAACACCCTGTCTTTTTATCATGAGGACATAAAATTCACAATGGCTTCACCTAAGGAAGCTAACCCTATCTTCATAAAATGCTTCGGAACAGTCCCGGAGGCATGACCACAATGTATGCCTCAAAAATCGCTTACCGGAGTTTGCTTCTCATCTCCTGGTCACAAGACCTTGATCTTAGTCTGACTACACATCTTTTTGTAAATAAAGCATGTTCAATTTAAAAGTGAAACCTACTAAAACTTGCTTTTCCCAGGAACAGATAGTTCAATTGTTGTTGCTGGGGGGGTCGCTTGAGCAATGTCAACGCCTGTATAGCCTTACACACCAAGACAATAGGAAAAAGAAAAGGAAGGCCTTCCTGTTAGTCTAGCCTGTTCATCTCGAACCAGATATGTTTCATCAGAAAGTGCTTACCTGGATCCTTGCAATGAAACCTTCCCCTCTATAGAAAACAGCGATCTAACAGAATGCTTATGTGCTCTGATATGCCTCGGAAAAAGACTAAGGTGAGAACTATCCCTGTCTTGCTGGTCAGGAAGAACAGTTATCATTTGGAAAATGCCCTCCCTCAAACCATAAACCAAACTCTGCACTCTCATTCCCTGGGTAAAGATTGTGCTTATGGACAGCTTACCCACTGAGCTAGAGTTAGACTTTCAAAACTTTCTCTGACAGTTAATTATCTGGACCTATATTCCACGATATTCGTTGCGCTTCTGCCTTCATCCACATTGGTCGTTCTGACTGTTGTCAGTCATCATAATACATAGTAATACATTTAATGTCAGGCAGAAATAAGTCAGAGTGTGCCTATCCCTAGAGTTCTGTAGGGAAATGCTGTCTGAATATATTAGTCAAGTATTGGTTATAAATGAGACAGTAGAGATTGGACTGCGCTTACAAATGTTGTAGACAAATTGATGGTTTTGAATTCTGAGACCTAACTTCAAGACACGTATGAGCTAAGCAGCTATGTATCACTATCTCTCTTGTTCCAATACGAACCGAGATACCTCTATATGCACCCTCAAGAGAGTAAACTTGTTCAGCTAATAACTGATTTGCGCTCACTTAACAAATTCTAAGAAGGAATGGAATTGGGCTCGTAACATATGTACAATAGTTTTCTCTTCTTGATGCAACTGCTTGTTCACAGCTTAAGGATTTAACCGACTTTGCTTTTTTTTTTTTTTTTTTTTTATTATGCCTTTAACTGTCATTGTTAACTGTTAATTGCATTTCTCTCTTTTTCAAAGAAATAAACATTAGTGAGTTAAGAGGAGGAAAAGAAGAAAATGTAAAGAAACGATGCATGCTGCCTAACTAATTTTATATCGCTCGGCTTGTTATTTTTCTTATCTTTTGCCCAGTTCATT
Organism: Protopterus annectens; assembly: GCF_019279795.1. Taxonomy (NCBI): domain Eukaryota; kingdom Metazoa; phylum Chordata; order Ceratodontiformes; family Protopteridae; genus Protopterus; species Protopterus annectens. The sequence continues at coordinate 1,985,543,801 of NC_056728.1, read as the reverse complement.
AGTTGACAATCTCATTTATTAGAGCATAGTAACCATCCCTTACCTGATCTTTACGTCTTTAACTAGCTGATTCTTAATCGCTAGTTTTTTTATTTTGTCTCCTCTTCTCTTTTTCTGACATAACTAGCAGAACCTGCAGCTAAGAGCTAGTTGGATATGTTAAGTAGGGTTCGAGATGGCAATTTTTGGAATTGGATTAATCTTGTACAGAGTTTGCAATTCTAACTTTTTCATTTTTGTTGTTTATCTAATTGTTTCAAAGCCATATCTTCTTGGCAATTTAATTTCTTTTTCTCTTTCAAATGTAAGGGTTAAGTGAGTCGGCACAGGGGTAAAGTTGAGAGAGACTGGTGCTGCTTTATCATTAATTGCGCCACACATACCTAACCTACGAAGGAATCTTAAGCCACATTACAGCCCACCCCCGAGCTCTACACAAACATCAATAACATAACTATATGCCCCCATAAGTAGAGACATAATGTGGAAAACATTATCCTGGAATGTCAGAGGGCTTCAGGACAAAAACAGAAGGAATCTTCTAATGTACCTATTGGTTAAAGCAGAGGCAGATATGTGTTATATTCAGGAATCACATATGGTAGATGAAGAGTGTGTCAAGGAGAAGAACAGGGAATGGATAAAAGACATTATTTCAGTAGGAAACACTTGTAACACTAAAGGGGTAGCAATTGTTATTAAAAACTTATTTAAACCGGATATTATAGACAAGGGAACTGATCAGGAAGGTAGATGGTGCTACTTCACATGCTTAACCTCTCAGCTTACTAAACCAGTAATGTTCCTAAACATTTATGGCCATGCTCAGGACAACAGGAATTCATCTTAAAAATCTATAACATTCTCCTTAAGTTCCCCAATCATTTCTACATCCTGGGGGTGGGGATTGGAATGCAGTTATTGACCTCAACATTGACCGCTCTAGTAAATCCAAATCATATAACACACAAGCCTCCCTTGCTTTAATGGAGTTAATCTCTAAATTGCATTGGTTGACCCTATATCCTTTAGTAATGACACCCGGAACAACAACAACTACACGTATTTCTCTAATTGCCATAAATCTTGGTCACACATAGACTTCTTCCTTATCTCAGACATACTAACTAATTGGCAAATAAAATATCAACTGAACCCAGACTTCTTCCTTATCTCAGACATACTAACTAATTGGCAAATAAAATATCAACTGAACCCAGACTTCTTCCTTATCTCAGACATACTAACTAATTGGCAAATAAAATATCAACTGAACCCAGATTTTTCTCAGACCATTCAAAAATTGCTTTAATGATAGACTTTGCATGTAACACTTATCCACCAAACAAAGGGTATAACTGGTCCCTCAGTAACAATATTCTACATGTCCCAGCAATTACTGAGGAGATAACCAGTGCTCTAATGGAGTTTAACACTGAATCTCAGGATGCAGATATTTCAGTCAATGTCCGGTGGGCAGCATGTAAAACTGTGCTTAGGGGTATGCTAATTCAAAAATCTACTTACCTCAAAAAGAAGAGGAAAGATAAAATAGACCGTCTAACATCTGAGATCAGCAATTATGATGATAATCTCCAAATAAATTACACTTTAACAATGGAAAATGAAATGATTGATAAGCAAAGGGAACTATTTGACCTGCACCAATCCGATTATTCCCTGCAAGAACTAAGATTCATAACCAGATACTCTGAATGGATTTAAACCCCCTCCAAAGCTCTAGTTAGGCTAATCGAAAATAAGCTTGAATCACCCAGAATAGCCCGTATTTGTCATCAAGGCTCACTTTACAAACCTGACACTCAAATTATTCATTTATTTTATAAAATATATTCTGATATCTATACTAAAAGCAATCACCAAACCTCAATCTTAGAGATAATAAATTATCTTAACAACATCACTTTCCCCAAGCTAAACAAAGTTCAGAAAACAATCCTATCTGCCCCATTGACCCATCAAGAAATTATTAAGGCCATTGGCAACCTGAAATTAGGCAAAGCTCCAGGCCCAGATGGATACTCCCCAGACTTCTATAAATCTTTTAAAGATAATTTAGCCTCCATCCTACTTAAGTTATTCAACTTTATATCCCTAAATGGCATTTTGGACCGCTACATTAACCACTCCAAGACCATATTAATCCCTAAAAATAATCTGGATAAATCAAACATTAATAACTATAGACCAATTTCCCTAATGAACGTGGACATAAAAATCATATCATCCATACTAGCCAAAAGACTTAAAAAAGTAATTCCCTCCCTAATCTCTTCAGAACAAACAGGGTTCATGTCCAACAGACACACTTGGGACAATACTCTGACTATGGAAACTATGGTTAACCTTTCTAAGAAGGATATTAATCCAAGATATGCAATGATATTGGATGCATGTAAGGCATTTGATAGGGTCAACTGGAATTTTTTGTTTACAGTACTATCCTACTTTGATATACCTCCTATGTTCATCAATGCCATAAAAATTCTCTATGACAGCTCCTACATGCGCCTATATATATAAATAAGCAATACTCACAACCAATTAAAATCTCGAATGGCACCAGACAGGGGTGCCCTCTGTCCCCTCTTCTTTTTAACTTATATCTAGAACCTCTATTCTTATCCATAAAACAAAAAAAATATACCATTCAATCCCCAAAATTCGAAATACCAATATTACCCTGACCGCATTTGCAGACGACCTGAATCTATATTTTGAACATCCCCTGTCAGACACCAAGAAAATAGTAAATACCTTGAACACCTTTGTTCATATTTCAGATTATAAAATCAATCAAAATAAATCCCTTATTTTCCCGATCAATTCTTCTGTCCATAGACAGAATCTCTTGCCAGACTCACCCTTCCACATAATATACTCTTTTAAATATTCAGGGGTCTGGTATGGCCACTCATCTTCTTCCACATTGCATTCCAACTTAACTAGAGTATGGGCTACACTATCGCAAGACATGTCCAGATGGCAAAAGATGAAACTTCCTATGCTATCTAAAGCATCTATCATTAAAATGAACATCCTTCCAAAACCTCTTTACCACTTTCAGGCATCCCTTTCCTCCATCCCTGCTTTTTTTTTTTTTTTACCAAAATACACAAAGCCTTTGCAAAGTTCATATGGCACCCAAAATCAGTAAGCGTATCATACCAAAGACTTACCCTCCCAAAAGATAGGGGAGGCCTAGGTTTGCCTGACCTTCAACTCTACTACAGAATCTTACACGCCAATAGACTAATCACAATTCCCAACTATCAGTCAAATCATACAGCATGGACCCCGCCTCTGGGTAAAAATGTGGCATAGTCATGCCCTGAATTAAAAACTTTAATCCCAAAGCTCTCCCCTGTTTAGGCTCATCATCTCTCAAGAATCTGAAGCTGCATCCTATCCTGAAGTTTAAAATTAAAACTTCCCAAGAGCTTTTCAAATCCCTGAAGCTAGAAAAAGCTCTCCTTCTATTTCAACACATTCACCTAAACCCGAATCTCAAATTGAACTGTACCATAATCATTCTGGTCGACTACCCCTCAATAACAGGTTACACAATATGGGATATTTATAAGCATAGAAATTCCTCACTAACACAACTATGAGTTATCTTAAACCATTCTAAAAAATACACTATAATTTTAAGACAAACAAGAGAAATTATTGCATCCCTATTTCAAGACCACACCATTATTGAATCTGACCTCAACATGGTTGCCAAACTGCTACAAAACCTAGCTAGCAAAAAGAACATGCTGTCCCTCTCTTATAAACTTATAACCATGATTCTATATCACAAAAGAATTGCATTTGCTAACTATTGGAATCAACAAGGGCCGATCCTACTGGTAGAACAAAAGCTTTCAGCTATCAAATCCACACTTCTCTTTTTCCCATTTAAAAAGCTCACCTATACACAGTTTGTGATTACCAACAACTTATATTCACTCCAGTCCACTTAAACAAATTTACCCCAAAAGTGCCCACTCCATGCTCCTGCTGCTCCTATCCCCACACTGACATCTTACATATATTATGGTTTTGCAGATACTCACACAGTATTTGGTGCTCCCTTAAGGTCAGACTTGACAAAATGGGTTATCATAAATCAACCCTCTCATGGGAAATGGCATTGTTACATGTTACCAATCTTAAAATATCAAAAGTAAGAATACATATTTTAATAACATTTTGTCTGTTGATTAAATTCTACATTACTAAACACTGGTTGGATCGCACTAAGATGTTTTGGAGAGGGTTTAGGTGTTTGGCTGTTAAATACATCACTTCACAACAACTTTTAATAACAAATCCTCTCAAGTGCCCTACTACCAGGAACTCTGGAATACTATATTTGAGCTCTTGTCTGAACTAATTAGCTATCAACTAAGAAAATCCTTCACTGAGAAATATTACTTTCAGTGGCTCAAGATAGGTTTTCAATGCTTCCCCCTTATTTGTTCTAAAAATATTTTTAACCTAATACAACACAGTGTGTGCAGCTCTTGTATTTACCTTCTTTTATTTTTGTTAAGCAGCACAATTGTACATAGTGTAGATAATATGTTGTTTTATGTTCTTCTTCCGTATTATTGCTCATTGTCTAATTGCAACTGTTTATGATATTAATGTTTGGCAAAACCAATAAAATTTCGATTTGAAAAAAAAAAAAAAAAAAAGAGTCAAAAAGCTCACTTTACATGACAAGGGCATATATAGTTACAGTAAAATGATACACTAAAACTTTGCACTATTAACACAGTGCATGCACTATTATTAGAACTGTGTTTGCATAGCATGTGTTTATAATTATGCATGTCCTGCATTTTGCGGTTTTACATTAGTTTTACTTTTGCTTTAAGTTTTAGATTCTTACTGCTTTGGGAATGGGAGTGTTAAACTGTTTCATTCATCTTTGAATCCATCATACCGTACAATATTAGCATGCTTTTGAGTTTTTGCAACATGAAAAATTTCAGCTTTCTATTTAATGTGGTAATGTAATGTTGAGTATGACTTTAATTGTAATCCTGGAAAAGTGGACTTGGTTTTCAAGGGCACATAAATACTTTCTATTGCTCCCTTCACCAAGTCAGTTACAATCCAGGGAGAGGTATCCTAATATTGGAGTTAATTTCAGTTCACATAAGAGACCAAGAGCACTGTTGAGTTCTGTGCACCAGTGCATTACTTAGACACGTATGCTGTGCTGTGTAACTCATCTAGTCAACCATGCAAAAGAACTTTGTGCTGGGGAAATTATTGGGTGGTTTCACTCTGATGTTTTCCGAAAGCACTCTCTCTTTCTTTTTCTCTTTCTCTAAATTAATTTCTGCCTCTGCTGCTATGTCTAATTTTCCTTGAGTGTCTGTTACTTTTCCTGGCATATAATAGAAATGTGTTGGTATACCGAGCTATTGTAAGTAGAAAAGTTTGTTGATTAATGTTTTAGCATGTTATAGCACTGTAAGATTTATTAGTAGAGTGGGTTGGCAGCCTAAGCCATGTATTTGTTTTTGCCAGTTTACACCAACCAAATATTTCTCACTCCCATTAAATAAGTTTGCAGCTGAAAAAGGTCCTCAGACCAGTCAAGACATTATCTATAGAAAATGAATGAACTGTTATTATTGCATTAAAGTACTTTGTTGCACCTTTTGAAACATCACACCCATTTTGTGAATCAGCAAGGAAAATGTATCAGTTTAAAATGATTCATATTAGTATACAGTATGGCTTTGTGGATAACATTTTGTGTGGTTTTTACCTAGCAGATTAAATAAGTGCCCTCCTGGTTCCCTATATCCATCCCATTTACCTTTTCAATTCATTATGCTTCTTTTTAGTTAATGCCTTTGAGAGACAAATCTATTTTCTTCATTTCATGGTCTGCTTTATCTGACCTGTTTACATCATTGCAATACTTACCTGAATTTGCAGGGTTTTATCATTTTTGGAGTTAAATACAATGGCTTATACTTGACAAGAGGAAGAACTATGTTGCAATTTTAATTGCACGACTGTCATGCATGTTTTTCTGTCTTTTGGTTAACAACACTGTTTGCCTTTTACCAAGCAATATAACATGCATTATATTCAATGCACTAATAAAGTAATTTACTTAGCCTGTTTGTATTATTGCTGAATGATTCACGAAGTTAGACTATAAAGCATATGAACCACTCAGATAGTTAACTTTTAAAATTAATTTTGCTATTTGCAACTCATGAATATATAAAGTTTCCAACCAATCAAACTAGTTATAAACAGAGAAGGAAATCTAATGACATTAAGGAAAATGGCATTTAAAACATGGCATGTTCTCCTGCTACACTGCAATAATATATCAGGTAATCATTTTAATACATTGAAAACTGGCAGCGAATGCTTGACAAATCAATAGCTTGCCGGGCAGTTTGCCAAATAATTGCTGATCTGGAATATGGAAACAATATAAGAAAATATATTTTTGCCCTTTTGAACAGCATAGTGTTGTTGTTATAGAACCTTTGCATCTATCATGTTTCTTCTACCAAGAATCATTGTAATTATTTCCCAATAAGTCACATATTCAGACCACTGCAACAGTTGTTCACTAAAATGTTCACTTGTATATTGTTGAGATCTTGATATCAATAAAACAAATGAGACCAGCTTTGATTCATTTATTTGTATTCCCACTGTCACTGATTGCCATCATTTTATCAAGTCTGCAGATAATGTTGTAGACCCACTTTAGAACTAATAAAGCCTATGGGATTTTAAATATCTTGCCACAAAGATTACCCTTCAAATAATATGCAGCCAATGTCAGATCATGCTTTATAATGTGTTTGCATTCCTGCTGAGTTACACAATAGTATAATGCTAGCCTCATACCAATTCTTACTGCACTGAAGAAATATGGGAGTTCACTATCTCTTTAGGAGTGCCATTAGCAGAATGAAAACTCAGGAACCAGAATGAACAGTCACAAGCAGAAGTACAGCATGTAGGCCACAGTCTGTGCCTCAGGGAAATCAGCCCACGTATTGTTGCATAAAATATATGGCTCAAATTTGTTTCATAATGTAGCAATTCAACAGGAAAGTTTCTGAATAGCTGTTATGGAGCTACAGGAATAGCAAAGTGCGGGTCCCAAGGATGAAGGTGACAATGTTTGGTAATGGTGCACCCCAAGTGTTCAAAGTAAGGCCTATCACCGTAGGTAAATGTTACCCACAACCTGCCATGGTATGTCACCACTATACAATGGTGGTAATTGTAAGGAAATAACCCCTTTCTGTTTCCTTCTGTAATTAAAAGGGATGATTTTAAAATGTAACATCCATTTGCACACCTAAGAGAGTGATGGTGTATTTACAGTACATTGATAAGACACATGTATTATTCCTGTCGGTGTGCTTAAAAGCTTCAAACATTTAAGCTGAGATAGGACTCATTGTGGCTTAAACATACTAACAGTAGATCTGTTTTTATGTTTTATTTTGTGGGTTTGTTATTACATGACTGTATACTTTACATTTGTTTTACAGCTTAGTAGTGATTTAACATAATTGACATTTAACTGTGTTTTTTCTATGACTTTGTGTAATAATTAACAAAACACCAGCCTTTAGAAGCTGGTAAGACATCATGGTGACAGTGTAAATAAATAATGATTATAACAGAATTAATGCTGGGACACTGGATATGGCTTGCAGGTTAAGCCAATAAACCAGGCACTTATTAGAAGGTTGTTACAGATCTTTGCATGGTAAAATAAGTTGTCACCTACTTCATTTTCAGGCACAGTAAGGTCTTTAACACTCGCCCGGAATTGCACCCCTTATAGTTATCAGTCTACTTAGAGAGTTTTGTCCATCCATAAAACACATTTGTGAAAGACAAAGACAGGATAGAGGGTTTTTTTTCAGAGTTATACTCTTGTGTGTTATACAGTGATACTCAAAATAACACTGTGACTCAAAGATACAGACACACAGCAATGAAGATGAAAGAAAGGAAGATAGAGAGAGAGAGAAAGGAAAGAGAGAGAACAAACAGATGGGATGTGACAAGTCCTCTCAAATCAACACTTTCAGCAAATGCTTTGCAAATAGTGAACTCTGTTTCCAAGAGAAAAACGTGTCAGGCCAAATTCTGTGCATAATTACAGAAGGAGACAAGAACATAGCTATCATGAAATCTCATTTAAGTGAACGTGCAAGACATGCATACAACACCCTCATACTGCATGCAGTACTGCAGAAAATGTGCACTTCAGAATACAATGTTATGTTAGAAAGCCCATTGCACTGGACTCAAATATCATGCATAATTATGGCAGGAGACAGGAGCACAAACATCACAAAAGCATTTTTCTTCCACTGAAAGTAGAGTAAGTTGCAATGAGAAACTGTATACTAAACATGATAGAGGAGAAAATGTATGCTTTTGAATTCATATGGTGTCATGTTAGAAATCATATAGCATAGGCATACTTTTATTGGACATTTATTTACAATAAAGGAGCCTGATCAAAGTTGGGGAAGAACAGGAAAAGCAAAATGCATTCCGAACTCTGTTGCCAAAGAGACAAGCAGTCATTGCTTTTGAACTAGCTCTGTGTAATTTTAGTAAAAAATGAATGCATATTTTACAAAAAAACTCTGCCTGCATACTGCAGCAGCATATATAAAAAGCTTATTTTATATGAAAATCAGAACGCAAGCCAGGATGACTGACAATTCAACCATTGTAATCACTGGTAGTGTTTATTGAGTAGTGAACCTTGTGGTGTTGATAAATTTCCAGGATAGCAGTGAAAGTTATGTAGCATTATATTGCTTTGACTGTGATTTAAATTGATTTCTTAGAAAATCATCATATACTCAGATGGCAATTGTTCTGTGGTGAATAACAAGCCTATGCTACGGTTACTGTCCAGCTGTTCTTGTAAATGCTATGGTCAACCAAAGCTTAGTTTGAGCTGTCACAGATATTCTTTAAAAAAAATAATAATTTGCTTATAGCAGGCATTCCACTTTTTAAAATTTGTGGTAGATGCCAGCCATATGAAGTACTTCACTATTACTGCAATTAGTAAATTTAATTCAAAAACATTTGTCTTGTTAATATGTTTCTTGTGTCCACAGTGCCCTCTGGTGGCTAGACAAGAATATACATCAGTTACTGAAAACCTGATGCATCAGTTGGCGCTTGTATCTAAAATGATACTTTTACATTTTCTGTTCAGCTTACTACTGATGCTTTCACTTGTTTTAGTAAAAAAGGAAAATAAAACGTGCACTGACTGAAAGCTATCTCATTTTCTATGTATTCATACTAAAAAATCACAAGCTAATGCTGCTATAGTTTTAAATCATTTGAAATCCGAAAACAACAGACAATAAACAGCCATCACACTGTGTTTTCACATTCAATATTTGGAAAACTACACTCAGATTAATATTTTACCTAACACTATAAAAGAACATGAAAAAATATGTAAAGAATAAGCAGTAAGTGTTGAAGTGGGGTAGTAAGTTACACATAGGTGCAAGAAACAAGAGAATCTACCTGTGAGATAGTGATGGATATGATGCACAGACCTTGAAATGGTTCACAGAGCAGAATATAAAGAATGAGACATGGAAGGGAAGCACATGTCAGAGGAGAAGACTTTCTAGGTCAAGAGACACAGAAGATATAAAGATGCCTTTAGGTGATGCAATGACTCCTTTTTGACAGAGAATGTTCTAGCTGCACAAAATAGTCATTATATGATGTCAAAGCAAAAATATTGCTGGAGGCCAAGAATGTGCAGATTTAATGGTCAGTAGGAAGAAGCATTTTCATTGACTAAGTGAATAAACTTCAGTTTGCACTCTGTTTCCAGACATTTACTATAGTTTTAGCCAATGACATCAAGGTAGAAAATTATAAAAGAAATCAGGGCTGAGTAAAACTGTGAAGATAAGCCAAACCATTAACATTGTATGCCTTGCTAAAACAGATGCCTAAAAGACCATAAAGCAGATAAATACAACTCAGAATAAACAGACAAGATGAAGCTATAAGTCATCAAAGATAAAAGCCAGCTCAAACACCAGATGTCTAGGGGACTTTTGAAATCTGCTGTTGTGGAGAATTCCTTCCTCCTTTGGGAATACAGGTTCTAGAGGTAAGAGACAAATGCTGGAAATCTGCACAAGTGCCTTGGGTACAAAAGTTACAATGACCCCTTGGAAGGTAAACATATGTCTTAAACCAGAAAGGAAAAATCAAAAGTTGCATAAGTTATGAAGGACTCGGATCGTGTACGGCTAAGTAAACCAATGGCGAGAATTTAGAGGTGATAGAACAGGCAGTATGCTCTACAACAATAGGTTGATATTAAGGTAATGTGAAGTACCAGGTAACAACTAAATTGCGGAATTCTGAATTATCTACAAGCTGTCAAAGTCACTGTGATGGAGTCCTAGGTAAAGTGAATCAGAGTAATCAAGGCATGAAGACCCCACGGCATGTACAACTACTGAGAGGTCTTCAGGAGTAAGATAGGGATTCATGCAAGAAATGTTACAAGGGAAATACGATGCATTCATAACAGATGACACCACCTGGTCACTATTTGTCAGTCCAGCATAAAAAAAAAATCATACCACATGTTTCACCTTCTAAACAAGGCCAACCTAAAATCATTATAAATCACAATACTATTAAAAGTGTGACACTCAGAATCGTTATGGCTGGAATTAATACTAGTTGCAACAGACTTGGCAATGTTAAGGTAAAGGTGATTTATAGTTACTCAATTCTGGATGCATTCCATATCCTCACTTAAGGAGTACACTACAGAAAATGTATCCTGATGAAAAGTGAGGTAGGGATGAATATCATTGGCATAGTAATTGTACTGAAGATTTGTCTCTTTTATAAGCTAAACTCATGCTATCAAATGCATAGATAACAGTAGATGGCCTAGTGTGAATTTCTGAGGACTTCAGCTGTGACATGATAAACTAATTATAAATGTATTTTTGAAGCAATCCACTGGGTTTATCCTGTGAGGTAGAAGGTGAACCATTAAAAGACAGTACTCAAAACTCAGGGAGAAAAGAAGGTGTCATCCCTCTGCATAGGCAGTCATTGTAATCTCATTTGGAACACTGCATTTAAAGCACATCCACAACTCATTACTACAAAGACATAGCCTGTGTCAAGTTGTCTGACTGAGACTAGTCAAAATGGTAAACCAGCCTAAGACAGGCTTTACTAGGAAGGGAAAGAGAAAGAATGGCACTAACTCATAAACATCAACTACATCTTCAAAACTACTTAAGTAACTGTTCATAGTAATTTAGCTAAGTAGCCATATCTGCCACTAGTTGGTTAGAGTCTGTTGACTACAGGTAAAAAGACTGGAACTATTACAAACTCTGGAGCTGAACATTCAAATGAAATTAAAGGTTTAATATGAAGTGTAAGTTGTCAATCCTCCATGCCATGCTTATCTGCTGTTTTATATGCCACAGAGTGGCAGTGGCTATTAGGAGCCATGAAGGGCAGGAGAGGGGGTACTATGCATTCTAATATGAAGGAACAACAAAGAATGCATAGTACACAGGTATCCTATGACATATGTGCTGTGATATACATATATATATATATATATATATATATATATATATATATATATATACATACATACCAGAAGATAACTGTAATTTTAATATGCATGCATACCAGTCAATAATCGGCACATTGCTACATTACCACAGATTTCACACTACTTGTCAGAGGCTGACTAGCTATCATGAACTTCATATTTGTTTATCTGCATTTTGTTTGTTTTCATTTTGATGGCAAATGTTTTCACTAACCATTTTTACTTTATTTTGTTAAGGGGGAGTCAGGGATTCAGTGAGCTATAGCTGTCAAGGCCAATGCAGGATTTAAGCAGGAAATCAAGTATCAGAAATGCACTGGACCAAAACAGTTCTATAAGGTGGTTATATAATAGTTCCAGCACAGAAACTCTGGGATATGGTGATTACAATGCAGATGGATCTCAGCATTGTAGTCTATGTGTACTGTTCTAATACAATATTGCCAATGGACAGGGAATGGGTGCACAGTGTGGATTGTTCACAGCACTAGAACCAATGTACTGTGTTGAAATACAGGGTGTGGCAAACAAGCACTGTTGACTGCAGGCACTTTCCTAATGCATCGCTAGCACGGTCAGGGAGGTTACAGTGTATAGCATACAAGCATGTTCAAGGTGCAAGTTACAGTGTGAGCATACAAGCACTGCTGACTGCAGGCCCTGTCCTGATATAGCACTAACATGGTCGGGAAGGGGGATTACAGTGTGCAGCATATAAGCATGTTAATTGAGGGGGATTACAGTGTACAGCATGCAAGCATGTTCATGGGGTGAGTTACACTGTGCAGCATACAAGCACACCTGACTGCAGGCCCTGTCCTGATACAGCACTAGCATGGACACTGAACGAGCTTATACTGTGCAGTACAGAATGGCTGCTGACTGAAAGCCCTCTCCTGATACAACACGAGCATGTTAAATGAAGGGATTGCTTTACACATCAAACAGCCACTACAGCCTGCAAGCACTTTTCTAATACAACACCAGCAATGTTCCTGGAAGAGATATACAATATGAGTGGATACAGCACTGCAACATGTTTGCTTTGATTTATTACAAGGCTGAAGTGTTTGAGGCAGGAAAGTGACTACTGTTTCATAATTTATACTCAAATGCACTGCTGTCAGTTATCAGTGAACAATTAGTTTAGATAGGTTACACATTACAGCAGTCTATGCATCCCATAGTTATATACCAATCCAAGTACTCTGGGATGATATATGGCATGGAATATATTTTTGTTCACTTATTAAAGGTGTTGGACACAGGGGACACACACAACTAGAAGCACAAGTTGATTAGCTGGCCTACACAGAGTCACATAGGAAGCAGTTAATGAATGAGGTGATGGTATTCATAATCATCCATGGAAATTTACTTACTCTTCCATCACAAAAAGGTAACTGCATTTCTAAGTGCATAAAATTAAAAAAAAAGAATGGCCTGTGATGGGGAAGATACAGTCCCAAGATTTAAATGCATTACAAAATGTAAACAAAAAGTGTTGATACTAATGGACTGCAAAATAATGATCCATTTCATAAAAGTGTTACTAAGGAATAGCATTAGGGTAGTGGGCAACAGATGATACAGATGATGTTCAGTAACTAACAAATATGAAATTTTATAAAAAGGCGAAGAATCAGAAACAGTTGAAAGTACATAGAAAACAGAAAAGAAAAGTAAAAGAGAAAAGGTAAGAAAAAATAACTTAGAAAATTAGATGCCTTCAAAACTTTTAGCAATTAATGAAATTAGTTTAATGGCTGATATACAAAGATTTACAGTTGTGGAAAACCAAAACAAAAAAAAAAAAAGAAAAAAAAACAGGATATAACATGTTTATGACACTACAGGAAGAATGCTAGGCAGAGAGAAAGGTTCTGTGAAATATGGGGTGCAAAGGAATGTCGAGCCTTTATATATTGTTTAAAAAACATGGGAATATATAGAATTTAGATTAGATTTTGATTAAAGCAGGAAGAGCAAATGAGGTAAAAACATATAGATGAAAATATCTATACAAGGCCGCCGAATATTTATTGAGTGATGGAAAATAATTATTTGAGATAGTACAGTCCAATATACTGATAAATACCTGTGATACAGCGACTGGCAACTTTTATTTTGATTATATTAATAAATTAAAAAGGAAGTGTGGTTAAACAAATCCTTGTTTTAAATTAAAAGAGGTGCTCTTTAGAGCCAGTTTAACTCTAGTATAGATCATGGGCAGGATTCACGAAACCTCTGTGTAAGAGTTAGCAAGTCTTACACGGAGGCTGCAGTTAAACGGTGTGATGTCAGCATGCCATGCATATTCATGAGGGCATGCTGAATCACACCCTAGGCTAACATTGTCCATGTAGGAAAGTAGGGGGCGTGTCCGCACGGTGAGTCCTGCAAAGGGACATGCCCCCAGAAGAATCACAGTCCCAAAAGGAAACACCCACAAGCGAGTCCATGGAAATGTCAAGAAGCACAGCAGCACACATGCCCCCACAGACTATAAACCCAACTGTAATGTAAAACGTAAAAATCAACAGTTCATTTTTTTTTTTTATAATTTCAAAAATGTTTGCCCGTAATTGCGCTCGTTTGCGCGGGTGTGCCCTTCGCTCAGCCACAGTTAGCACTCATTGGAAAAGCATATAAGATCTAAATATGTAAATTAAGCCAAGTAGCAATAGCGTAGTGGTAGAGATGTCGGCCAAAGAGGAGGTAGTCACGGTTCAAGCCCCAACAACATCATTTTCTATTTTTAGTGAAATAAGCACAAAACAATCCCCTGACATATATGTATATATATATATATAACTATAATTTAAGTAAAATGTAATGAAATGGGCCATGTATTTTTGAAGAAATCTGACACAATAAAAAAAAATTTTATAAGTGCCCATAGCTGAGCAGCGCTCTAACAAGCTGAGTATGATTGCCCGCAGGTGAGCAGTGGTTTAACAGGTGTAATATGAGTGCCTGGAGTTGAGCAGTGCTTTAACACGCTGAAACTGTGTGCCTGTAGTTGAGCAACATTTCTCATAGCGTAATATGCGTGCTCATAGCCAAATAATGTGTCAACCAGCGTAACCCGTTTGCGCAGAGTGCCAACCGGCTTACCGGCGGGCAACGTTGAGCAACCTGTATCAAAGCCACCTTTACACAGACACACCTCCTAGCCTGTCTAGACAGTAGTAAAATAAAAAAAGCAATGCCCAGGCTTGAACCCAGGATACTGTGCATTATAGTCAAAGTACTGAACCACTAAGCCATGACAGCTGTATTGAAAAATGCAGTATTAGCATATATATAGGAATGAATGGAAATAGAAGCATGACAAAGCAGGTTTTTTTAAGCTGATACAATTCCAAAATGGCCAATCCAGACAAGTGCGGGAAAAAATGGCATATATAAGCCCCATAGGCGGGAATACACAGCATAACTGATTGTGGAACCTATTTGCAGTCAGGATGGCAGGTGTAGGAGAGGGCAGTCACTTCCAAGAACAGAGGTGGGGTGTTGAGGAGTCCAAATATATGGTTTGGCTCCTAGTCCACGATCATGAGACTGAACTCATGCAGGGCCAGGTTCTGTGGGGATCGTACAAGCCAGAGGCGTGGAACCGGTTAGCACATGATCTCACCAGTGCCACAGGCATACCAAGGACTGGTGAACAGGTCCGCCACCACCATGCGGACCTGAAGAGACGAAAGCAGGACCAACTGAACCATTGGATCCAGGAGGCCCGGCAAATGCCCAATGCCCCACTACTGAGTAAGTATCCGTGTAATTACGTATGTAAGAAATTATCCTAGCTGATATTATGGAGATGTATGTTCCAATATCACTTCATTTATATTACAGCTGCAGGTGTGCATTCTGCAAATCGGCGAGCCTATGGTGATAGGCTGGAGCAGTTATGCCACCAGGCAGGTTAGTAATTATTGTTCTGTAATTGTTATACAATAAACGTGAGACAGCTTGTAAAAGAGTTCAGTGTAGTTACATATTAATAAAGTTCAGATAACACTAGAAGAAAGATTCTGCTAGTACTGTATGATTAGATAAGTGATGCAGCCTGTAATCCAGAAATAAAAATTAAACAAGTCTGAAATAGAGATTTTCCACCTGTATTGTAATATCAGATAATCTGCTGCAGCCTGAAAATTAGTGGTAAACAAGCTAAAGACAATAGACATGTGTGAAATACATCCCCTTTTAAAATCTGCCATATGAAACAAGTGAGTCTGTTGGAAAGGATTGTTTTAACCAAGTAAGACATGTTAATAACACCTTGAATTAAGTACCATCCTGAATTGTAAAAATAAAACAAGTGAGAGTGTGAGAAAGAGGTATGAATCGACCAAGAAAGCTGTTATAACTTCTGAATAAAGTATACTGCAGTCAGTACATAATGAAATGAATGAGACAGCCACAACCAAACAGTGAAATGTTTGAAATAAAGTACTGAAGCTGGAATGTGTCTGTCCCACAATTTGTATATGTTGCTGTACACTTGCAATATGGAGATAGTATGGTTGTATGAAATAATGAACATCCACAGTTGTCTAGAGCCATATAAATCAAATGTAGCAGAATGCTGTACCTGAACACAGCCAGATATGAACGTGTATGAATAAAAATGCAATGTAAATTAATGTAGCAGTAACAGTCCCATCACCAACATTCCTAAGGTTACATATAGGAAACTGTACTAAGACCTGTAGGGTATATATATCTGCAGCTACTAGAGATGTACAGCATATGTGTAGGTAGTTGAAGTTGTTAATGAAATATTTCTTCACCCTAACCTATATTCACAAATAATGCCATTCCACAACAAACTGGGTATGTGTATTCACAATTAATTCCTATGGACATTTGTCCTGTTGGTTCAAACATATTTGCACATACGTTGATGCATGTGCCCTGTTCACATATCCAAACCTGATGGCCTGTTGCCATCAATCAACCCTGCATGCTGTTGGATTGTGTACTGTTGTTCAAAATATGCATGTGTTATGCTTGCTGTTCAGTGTTTGGAATTCATGGGTGTTTGGTTAATGGGAATACTGATGCATGCTGTTACAACTAATTTTGAATGGTATTGTTTGTTACTAACCCAAAATGTCATAAAATATTGCTAAACATAGGACAACAGGGAAGGCAGGTTCCAGCGGACCCACCTCTCCCACCTCAGCTGGTGAGTGCACCTGGCACTAGTGCCCAGGCCGGAACCTCCTCCAGTGGCCCTGTGCCACCTTCAGGTGGAAGCGCTGCAGGGGATGGGACTCATCCCCCCTCTGCAAGCGTGGCCGGAGCAGAACGTCCACTCACCTTCCAAAGTGTCCGGTCTGTGATGCGTAGAGAGATCAGGCATTCTGTGCTTGAACCCCTACGCCAGCTTGAGGCACGGGTGGTGCAACTCACGGGTGTGCCTGCTGCCCGTCCTACACAGCCCCCAGCATAGCCCCATCCTGTGCAGTGAAGGCGCAGTGGCAACTGCCCATGGGTGGGGATCTCAGTTCCACTGTTGCCATCTGTTGGCTCATGGGCTCGCGATATCCCAACATCCTTCCCCATCAATTGTGCCCCCCCCACATGTGTCATACTCTGCCCCTGTATGCGTCTTGTTTGTCTTGTCTGTTAACCTCCCCTACCTACCTCCCCAAATATACCTACTTCCTGTACCTCACATTCCACTCACCTGAAAAAAAAAATAAAAAAAGAGCACTCTGTTCCCGCAAAAAAATTACGCCCCATACATAGCTGCCCATTTTGCTAACATGTCTGCTGGACATGTGAACTGGTAATTACAATTGGCTGTACAACATATTTTGTTGTCCTCACCCCTCTCTCAGGGGTGAAAGGTTTAAAATTTCACACCAAATTACACACATATGCAGAACTGTTGCTGATAAAGAAATGGGCAGCTATGGGCCTTTCCCACATCCTTCCAGCAAATCCCGAGCTTGTTTTCCTACTGTCCTACCCTCTTTGTGCCCCCTTTTTCACCACTTTCCTATCTTCCCATTTTCTTTTCTTTCAAAGAAATTAGCGTGGGTGTGCGTGAGAGTAAGCACTTTTAAGCAGTAGTAAGCGGGTGTGCGCTTGTGTGTGCTTAGCTAAGCAGTACTGCACATGCGTGAGCTCCATGCAAACCAGCGCTAACCCTCTTACAACTGCTTAAAAGTGCCTTAGTCACTCTGAATGACAAGGCCTGTAGTCTGCTCAGCAGCAAAATAAAATTCCTCTGTCAGTCTCGAACCCAGGACCTTGGAAACACTAGTCTGCATGACTTACCACTAAGCCATGTCTGATATAACTTTGCACTGAAAGCAATATATCATGAAATAGTAGGATTGAATGTAAAGGGAATATAGGAAGGCTATTACACAAAGCTATTCTTGTATCTTCACTGACAATTCTTGTGGATTTGTATAACATTAGTGTGAGAAGAGAAACAGCCATGCTACTAGGTAGCTAGCAGGTAATAATGTGACAGTAGCACCTTGCAAACCACACACACTATCAGAGCAGGATAAACACTGCCATATTTGAATAGGTAAGAGGCCAGACCTCACAACTGTGACTGATTTACAGGGATGTCCCTGATTTGAAAACAAATGTTAACTGTGCCCCACTGACTCCCTGTGAAATGTACTAACAGTAGGCAGAAAGGTGTTTTATCCCATGTAATGGTAACTGTCAATTACTGAAAGTATGCACTACTTGCATGTCAGAAATGGTGTAGTAATACATATGCTCAAAATACCCCACAGTCACAACTGCAGAATATCTGAAATATATCATGGGTGTATCCCACTGATATGTACCATTCCCTGAGGCTGATAAAAGATACACCTGAGAGTATCTGAGGCCTGCAAGTGTCACAAACTCGCAGGCATATAATTCTGTCTGCTGTCGCACACTCTGTGAATAGCTGTAGAATAGCTTCCACAAGCACACCCTCATGTAGGAGTACAACCCAGACATATCAAAGGATGTAGCCAACTAATAAAATAAGGACAGTATAGCAGTTTACAAGTGCTGCATGTGCCTGCTATCCATAACTGTTAGTACAAAGTACAAGGCCCCACTACTGCTCAGCAGCAAAATAAAATACCCTTGTAGGTGTCAAGCCCCACACCTTGGCCAGACCAGACTGCATGCAGTACCACCAAACCACACCAAACATATGAGGAATTGCTGCTGAAAGAAATATAGCAAGCATTACAAGGAGTGAATGTAAATGGAAAATAGGAAAGCCATAGCAACACATTCCAGTAAAGACACCTAGCAGGCCATTAAGGAGTGAATGTAAAGGCCAAATAGTGAAGCCATAGCAACAAATTGCAAGAGCCACTGCTGTATACCAGTTAATCCACAAGTCCCACAGGAAAGCACATACCCCCATTTAAACAGTATTAGTATTATTAGGTGTCAGTTAACATACACACTGAGAATAATGAACTGGAGGAAGCAATAGTCAGGTTTCAGTACAACATGCATTTCAGTGCCTACAACACAGCCTTAAATATAAGAGACATACCAACCTTTACACTCACAGAACATTGTCCACAGCATACCAGCATGGTCCCCACCTTGAAAATCTGAAAGGGCTACGCCTACCTAACCTAACATTTTATAGCACTGTCCTGAAATCACAGTGAGAACTGCAATTACCACACAGCAGGCTGCATGCAATTAGTAAATGGTGGCTAACAACTGGTGCAGAGGCCATCACATGCACATGTGCAGATACCTACAAAAGCAGCCTGTACTCCCAGTGCACACATGCAATAGTTTCATTGCAACAACCGGAGGGAGAGACAGAGAGAGACACACACACACACACACACACACACACACACACACACACACACACACACACACACACACACACACACACACACAGGCACCAAAAAAAAAAAAATTAAAACCATCAAGCTAACCAGCAGCAGGCCACCAAGCAGCAAGCCATCACAAACAGCAGTGAGAAACAAAGGTAATGTAAACTAATAATCTAATAATCTACATACTGTGAATCCTCCATATGTGTTAGCAGTCTGTATCTATATATATATATGAAGATGTGCATAGGGCAGGGGACATACTGCAACTATTAGTGAAGGCTGGACATACATATGTATTTGAAGGTTGCTATGTGCACATATCAGTGTAGGTTGCAGTGCAACGTACAATGTAGGTTGTACAGTAATGGATGCTTAGCAGTATGTTAGTGTGTGTATTCGTATGTGTAAATAAAAAATAATATATATATATTATATGTATATGTATATATGTGTATATATATATATATATTATATGTATATGTATATTTATATATGTGTATATATATAATATGCATATATGTGTACATAGAGAGGGATATATAAATAGATAGACATATAGATAGATAGAATATGTATATACATATATATGTAATAGACACATACATATATAGATATATATAGATACATACACATATACAGACATATATGAATGTCTAGAGATATGTATGTATATGAATATCTCTCTCTCACTCTCTCTCTCTCTCTCTCTCTCTATATATATATATATATATATATATATATATATATATATATATATACTGAGAGAGGCACATGTGTGCAGATGTATTGCAACAGGTGCCTGGTAACAAAGACATGGACTGAACACCAGTGTGGATACTGGAGTACCATACCCCATTCCAAAACACTTACACCACTAACCACCACATAGGTGGTTGCCTGCCTACTACTGGATGTGTCAGGAGGGAACATGGGAAACAAGTGTACAATAGCCTCCCCTTTGATATTCACAGTGGCACACTAGTCTTGTAATTCCTGTACATGGTACGTGTCAGCACAAATGGTGTGTCAGCTAGGGAAATGTATTTCACTGTATCCCTCTACACCTCACAATGTCCTACACGGTATGTACTGCCCATGACAACTACAGAAAGGGAGAAGGACACAATCATACCTAACAAACAGTGATAATGCCCTCAAACACATTACGTATGCAGAGTGGCTGACAAAACCACAGATAGAGTGCCTTTCATACTACCTACACAGAGGTTACCACTGCTGGATATACATAGTTAAGTCACACCCATAACAGTTGTCCAACAACCATGGTAACACCTCACAATATCCCCAGCCTAAATGACCTATGTCTGTCATCCTTGGCACCACAGTAAAGAGCACATGGTGGAGGTACAGGTTCCTACCCACAAATAAGCCATACCCTGGAGTAAACCACCCAGCATTAAGAAGCAAGGCTCCTCATTAGTAGATGGCAGACATACCCCTGTTGAATGTTATGCAGATAGGTAATATGCCATATGAGTCACCCTGTGTAACTGTTTGACAGGAGCAAGTACAATCACATTACATGTGTCCCAAGGGCAGGGTAGCATAACAGTATGCTGCTGTAGGCCCAGGGCCAATAGCATACTACCTACCTATGACACAATGCACACACACATGTACTCATTGCAATACCAACTATGTGAGGTGGAATGAGTGTGCCACTGACTGTGTGCAAGGTCTGTAATGGTGTGATTGCTCAGCATGACTTTGTGTCTGTCATGGTAGTGTGTGTCCTTGGTGTGAGGCCAGAGAAAGATGTGTCAGGTATTGGGATACAAACATACTACATTGCCATATGTTGTGCTGTGGTTCCCTGTATGTGACTGTGGTGTAGGTAGGGGTATGGCCACAAAGACTAGGGTGCATTACCATTGAAATTTTACTGTGCATTGCATGCATTGCATGGGTTGACAACGTTCCCCATCCATTAACTTGATACAAACCCCCAGTATGAGGTTGTGCATTGGACCTCAAACAGTGTGCCGACTGCTGATGTATGCTAGTTTGTTGTATGGAGTGTGCCAGGCACTGTCACACATGTGTTGGCTGAGCACTGATATGTGGTCATTTACATGTGTATCCCCCAATAGACAGATAGATGCTATATATGGCAGTTCAGTGATATCACTACAGTAGAGTATTATGTGTGCCATATCACTTGCTCACATATTTTACTTTTCCTTCCAGGGCGATGGTGCACCAGCGCAACCCCACATACTCTGCTGCAGAGGAAGAGGAGATACACCAGAGCCTGGTGCGGGATTTTGCCACACTCTTTTCCCACACCAGCCAGAACCAGCAGGAGAGGGCTGCACTGTGGCAAGACCTTGTCCATCGGGTAAATGACATAGGCATGCATAAACGGACATATGAGCAGGTATGCCATCACTGCAGTGATTTCATTAGAAATTTCCGTCATCTTGCGTCTGATATCCACAGGCAACAGCTTGCCACAGGTGGTGGGGTGGCTATACACCCCCCCTCACCAGACTGGAGGGGCTCCTCCTAAGTGTTGTGGCTCCAGCCCAACAACAACAACATCCACAGACATGTGTAATGATGGAGGCTGGAGCCACCCAGCATGTGGACATGGAGCATGCAGGTAGCATGCCATATCTATAGTTGAGTGTTCTCTACACTGGTAGTTTATGCATGTGTGAGATGTGTACTGTGTTTGTAGCTGTTATCCTGGAAATTATTGTGCAAGAGTGATATTCTCAATATCAGCAGTAGACCTGTGAAAGCCAACTGTTGTACTACTGAACTGTATCATACTCACAGTATCAATGGCAAGTTGTGCCCATGGACAATAAATGTCTTATTTGTGCAGGTCCCTCTGGTGTAACAGCAAGGCAGCCAATCCATGCTGGTGAGTGTGTAATAACAATACTTTTAATACTAATGATAATAATAGTAATAATACCCTCAAACATTATTGCTATGTGTTTGATTGCAGGTGTGTTTGTGTCTGTGTTTGTATCTCATGTACTGAGGAGTGTGCATGTGCCCATGTGTGCATGTGCCCATGTGTGCATGTGCACATGTGCGCATGTGTGCATGTGCCCATGTGTGCATGTGCGCATGTGTGCATGTGTGCATGTGCCCATGTGTGCATGTGCACATGTGCCCATGTGTGCATGTGCTCATGTGCGCATGTGTGCATGTGTGCATGTGCCCATGTGCATCTGTGGTAACATTGTGTACACATTGTAAACTGTGTTTCCTGTCTTCCTCTCACAGGTTCTGGTGTTGCTCTGGTGGTGTGCAGCAGGGAACCTGAATCCACTGCTGGGGATAGTGATAATGATGATACATGTGTAATGGCACAGGGAGGTGTGACAGGGTCTGTTGTTGGTCAGCCAATTGACAGTACACAGCAGTCAACCCCATCAATGTGCACAGTCATCCTGCCAATACATCCATTGTCACCAATGTCCTTAGGTGATGGACAGCATACAGTGGGCATTGACCAGGGTAATGTGGTATCAGTGGCACATGCATCCCCTCACAGCAGCCATGGCCAGAGTCCTGACATGGTACCACACAGGCAGATGTCCAGGGGTTCTCGTGGGAGTATCCGTGGTCATACTGCCCCTGTCAGACGTGCCCACAGAGGTCTTTCAACCTCAGCTATGTCCCTGGCTGTAATGCAGGCAAAGGCAAGTATGGAACGGTACACCAGACAGGGTCTGAGGGAGCTGAGAGCACTTCGCACTGCTATGAATGACACTATGCATGACGTTGCGGCTGCCATCCGTAATTTCACCGAGGTCATTGACAGACATTGGGGGGACACATTAGATCTGTTCCACAACTACATGTCCATGAGCCAGGGCAATGCAGGACAGTTGAGGCATCGATGTGGACATATGCCAGCAACATCAGCAGCTGGCAGTCGTCACGGATGACAACAAACCCGCAGTCGCTCTCATAGTGCCAGTACCAGCCCCAGCAATGCTGGGTCTGTGCTGTCATCAGACCACCCTAGGAGACCACATGCACGTGGCTCTGGACAGTCCCAGCAGGGACATGTCTCCAGTCATCAACCAACTGCTTCTGATGACAGTACCCAGCCCGGCTTATTACCTGATACTGTCTGTAGCACCCCTGCCAGGCACAGGTATCGTGTCCATGGCCAGAGACAATGATCTGTATGACCTGGCAGGTACAGTCTGTGGCTGTCCACAAACACCCGTATATGGCAGCCACGAGGTGGAACTGTGTGCATGCATAAACACATGCATAATGCTTACACCTAGGGCTAACACATACACACACACACCACATCAACATTGCCCCATCTTGTACTGTTGTCCCTCACTAACACACACACACATACATGTCGATTGGTTGTATCAGTGGCAGACTCAGGCATACCAAGTACACACCCTGTGCATATGATGAAACTGTGCCACCTCCTGCAGTCTGTAACATTGATGCAGGAACAGGTTAACATGGTGCTGATGCACAGAGTGACTACATAGAAGTGTAGTAATATTATCATGTTGTCAACAGTACAGTGTAATGATATCATTGTGGGTATATCCCAGCATGCCTGATGCATTAACAGTATGATTGTCATTGTATTGTTTTGTACATCACTATTAATTACCATAGTGTAATGTCTGCACATCTTTGCATTCTGGTGGTAAGGCTGAAAACAGAAGGCCACCTACATAGGTAGCACAAGGGATAAGAAAATGGAAGTAATGATACTCAATGCCGGACATGTAAACCGCAAGGTGCATGCAGTACAAACTATACTCTGTATGGAGAATGTTGATATCTGTGCAGTAATAGACAACTGGTTCAAGACTTCCAAGAGTACCCTAGCACTTCCAGGTTACACCTCATACCATGCTTGACAGCCGCAAAACACGGAACTAACTATGACAGGAGGGTGAGTCTCATTAAATGTCAAGGATACTGTGGTGGCAGGACAGGTAGCTTACATCCTTCTAAGTTGAGAACTGCTGATTGAGGGCTCAGTGTCTGTTATTCTAAATGTGTATTAGTTCTGGTTTAAGCACTTGGGCTTCAGGCCAGTTATTTTACATTAAGAAGGTTCATGGTGTGCACTCTTGAGGGAGGAGAGGCAGGACTCTGCCCGTCTGAGCTGGGAATTTCTGGCTAAAGGCTTATAGTGCCTGCATATTTGAACTGTTTCTTACTGAAATTGGTACACCTTGTTTGCTGTTGCATAGACTAGATACAGGCCTGCTGAATGTAGCTTTGTTTGTATGCTTGTTTGCGTGTTATTTCCCTGAAACGCTTATTCCACCTAAAATGTGGCTTTTCAGCACTTCTGTGGATCCCTAGTGACATCTGCATTGCTTACTGTACTTATTTCCTTGTTTCACTTGAAAGAAAGTTACTGTTTGACATTTTTGCATTTAAGTTACCTATAACACATTGCATTTCAGTTACCTGGCACTTGCTCACTAAAGCAATTATATACGCCAGCACTAACAAATTAAAAGCACCAAACCCTCACAAACTCCCCTTGAGTACCTTGTTCCCCATCGGCCCTTTTTGTTGTCAATTATAAAGGAATTCCCAATACTATTCTAGCATGTCCAAAGGTCAGTTGTCAATCTCCTCTCCGGTCCAGCTGGTGAATCTGGGAATCTTGAGGCAATTGTTACAACTGCCTCATGTACACAGACAACCCTCTCCTCCCCACAACAAATTCCAACACATGTGAGAGATGCAACCATATATCCAAACTGGAGGCTATGCTCTCTCAACTCAGTACTGGCGAAACCTGTCAGGAGGAGAAGGAAACCACAGTCACTACAATTCCAGTCTCACATAGACCTACCACAACAGCAAACCAAACCCATAAACACACAAAAACATACTCAGAGGCTCTAAATAAGAATCTGCCTAAGCAGCAGAGACCTCCAAAGCAGACACCCAAGCAACCGCTACCCCAGAACAGAACACATGCAACACATAGCTCACAAAGCCAGTGTGCCAAACAGTCACAGCCCTTAAGGCTAAACAACACACCTGATACACTTGTAATAGGTGACTCTATCGTCAGGCACACTGACGTCCCACTCACCAGGCTGAACAAGGAGAAGGTCATGGTGAGATGCCTGTCAGGCGCTATGATCCGCCACATAACACAAGCACTCAGGTCACTCCAAGGCAAGTACAAATATGACTCAGTCATTGTCCATGCCAGTATGAATGACCTGAGACATACCTCCCTGGACTACATGATAAGAGACATAGAGGAGCTCTCTGAGCATGTGGCCCAGGCTGGTAGGACCCTGACCTTGAGTAGCATCTTACCCTCACCAAGAATGATGCCACAATATGAAGACAAGATGATCAATTTCAACAATTGGCTTACGTTTCGGTGTCATTCAAAGGGGATCCAATGCCTGTCAGCCTGGGATGACATGCTCGATAAACCACGATGCTTTGCTAGGGATGGCTTGCACCTGTCACCCCTGGGCTTTCGGATATTGGCAAAGGCTCTTGCTACCCCCATAGTGCCTTTTTTAGGCAAGGCTCAAAAGACAAAACCACCTCCATAGGTATCACAAGAGATAAGAAACTAATAGCAATGCTACTCAAC
This sequence comes from Protopterus annectens, assembly GCF_019279795.1. NCBI lineage: Eukaryota > Metazoa > Chordata > Ceratodontiformes > Protopteridae > Protopterus > Protopterus annectens. The sequence continues at coordinate 1,985,517,652 of NC_056728.1, read as the reverse complement.
ACCAGCAGTGTAAACCTCAAGATGCATGCACTGGAAACTGTCCTTAGCATGGAGAACATCAATATCTGTGCAGTGACAGAATCCTGGTTCAAGGCTCCTGAGAGCACCCCAGCACTGCCAGGTTATACCTCATACCATGCTTGTCGGCCCCAAAACTTGCACCGAACCAGAACAGGAGGGAGACTATCCATGTGCAACTAACAGTGGGTAAAACTGCCTTCCAGTTTATAGCCTGCCACACGCCACCCTCCCAAACCCAGGAACCCCACTTGGCCTTCCTGAGAACACTGGAAATATGAAGGTCTCTCCAAACACCATTATATTGGTGGACTTCAACTACCCAAACATAGACTGGGAGCATTACTCTAGCTCCAGCACCCTAGCTCAAAGGTTCCTAGCATTTATACACTCAAATGCTATGGAACAACTTGTTACCACTCCCACAAGAGGGGCAAACATACAGGACCTGATCATCACCAACATGGGGACTCTATGCTCCAGACCAGAAGTGTACCCCTCACTGGTAAGATCAGACCATACACTAATCTCACTGGATATTCACATCCCGACCCCACCCCCTGCCCACAAAACCACAGTGTAAAACTTCTCTACTGCAGATTCCACACCCCTCAAAACCGAGGTGGAATCCTTCAAAGCCCACAGGCCTGTGGAAAATACGGCCCAGACCACAGAATCCTTTATAAAGGCATTCTATGAACACCTTCAGGAATGCATGGATCATGCAATCCCAAATAAAAACAAGACTCAATCCTCCAAAGGCAGACGTTCTGTCTGGTGGACCACAGCCATAAACAAACTATACAATAGAAGGAGGAAGCTACTACATGATAGAGCAAAATCCCAAAAAGGGGAGGCATCTCTGATCAGTGTTAGCAAAATACTACGGGCACTCATAAAATCGTCTAAGGCCAGCTTGGAGAGAAGAATTGCACAGGACACTAAGGATAATCACAAGGCTTTCTTTAGTTATGTTAAGAACCTGGGTGGGAATTCCCAGATATGCTCAGAATTAGTCCAAAATGACAAAAAACTACACCGAACCCACAGACATTGCCAACATCCTAGTTGACAGGTTCAGCACAAACTCCCCCCCCACCAGAAGGGCAAATATCTATCCCAGCAGAGTGCTGCCCCCCTGACATCTCAGATGCTCAGGTAAGAGCCGCCCTCTCCAAAGCAAATAACACAGCATCAATGGGACCACACGGTGTCCCGGGCTGTGTCCTACATGAACTCCAAGATGAGCTAAACCCAAACATAAAACTACTGTTCAATCTCATCCTTACCACAGGATATTTACCCAAAGAGTGGCGTACAGCAACAGTGGTCCCTCTACACAAAGGTGGTGCCTCAACAGATCCTGTAAACTATCGCCCCATAAGCCTGACTAGCTTGGTCTGCAAAGCTATGGAAAGGATCATCATGGACCTCATACATAAAGATATTGGGGACCTACAGACACTGGATCCTACCCAGTTTGGCTTTAAAGGCAGATCCTGCCTCTTAAACCTGGTTGATTTCTTTGAAACAGTCACCAAGGCCATTGACGAGGGGAAGGTGATTCACACGGCCTACCTGGACCTCGCAAAAGCCTTCGATACAATACCCCACTCGAGCATTATAGATAAGCTCACCAGCTTAAATATAAACCCCTATGTCACTAGATGGGTTGCAAACTGGCTCAAGGACAGAAACCCACATGTTTAGAATTGCTGGAGCCATGTCAGACTCCAAACCAGTTACAAGTGGCATCCCACAAGGCTCAGTCCTGGGACCTCTCCTGTTCGGTATATATTTCTCGGCGGTACGGGCCAACACGGAAGGACTGTGGCTGACCAAGTTCGCAGATGACTGCAAACTGGGCGCTATAATCGACTCTCCAGCCGACACAACCATCCTCCAAAAGGGCTTCATAGAAACAGACAACTGGTGACAGAGCCATGGCCTCAAGCTAAATGCCACAAAGTGTATAGTCATCCCCTTTGGTAAAAACAAAGTGGCCACAAATGACCACATAGGAGGTAATCCATTAAGTACGGAAGAAGTAATTAGGGACATGGGGACCGAAGTTGATAGCAATCTCTCATTTGACAACCACGTGGCCAAAGTGGTTAGAAAAACATTTTATATAGCCCACCTAATCATGACAGGATTCACATCTAGATCAGGGGAGGTCATCGTGCCTCTTTATTCATCCCTCATCAGGCCCATAAGTGAGTACAATGCCCCTTTTGGGATGTACCTTACCAGACACCTGCAGCAACTGGAAGGACTACAAAAGTACCTCACCAAGAGGATCAAAGGGCTCAAACAGATGCCATATGCTGCCCGGTTAACAAAACTCCATACTCAGTGGCATACCGCCTGCTCAGAGGTGATCTGTGCCAGACGTATAATGCCATGTCCAACCCGGAAGTAATGGACATGCTGCACCTCAGAAAATCCAAATCCCATCGAGCCACGCGCTCGAGAGACTTGAACCTCAGCACTGACATAAATAGGACATGCTGGAGGGACAGATTCATAACCCAGAGGCTCCCTTCACTCTGGAATACAATCCCAGTCCAGGTTAGGCAGAGTCCCTCATTGACTCTCTTCAAGAGGAATCTTGATGAGTGGATGGGGGATCGTAGGTTTACCCCGGGTATCACTTCTGTGTCAATGTTAGACAGAGGCACAGTATACTAACCTCAGAAAAGGGCATAGCAACATTAATTTAAAATGGGTGGCGAAAGCCAAACACACTCTGGCTTGGCTTATAAATGCCCTAGGGCAGATAGCCTAGTATGAACCTATGAACCTATACCCACACCCACAGGTTTTTGCCACAGTGTGATGCATCACAGACTATCCACGTGCAACTAACAGTGGGTTAAACTGACTTCCAGTTCACAGCCTGCTACAGACCACCCTCCTAAACCCAGGTAACCCACTTGGCCTACTTAAGAATACATGTATATCTGCAGGTGTCTCCAAACAACAATATATTGGGCAGCTTCATTTACCCACACATAGACTGGGAGCATTACTGTAGCTCCAACACCCTAGGTGAAAGGTTCCTAGAGTCCATACATTCAAATCCTATGGAACAAATTGTTACCACTCCCACAAGAGGGGAAAACATGCTGCACCTGATCATCACCAACATGTGGACTATATGCTCCAGACCAGAAGTGTATCCTTCACTGGTAAGATGACACCATAGACTACTCTCACTGTATATTCACATACCAACCGCAGCCCCTGCACAGAAAACCACAGTCAAAAAGTTGTGTAATGCAAATTCTGTGTATTCACATGAGGCAGGCTTCACACATGGGAACTATTTAAGGTCACAGGTACATATGTCTATGTGGCACACACATACCTCATGTGTGCATTGACATTACTGATATAATCTATGTCATACAATATTAAGAGCAACACCCAACACACATGGACAAACTGTGTGAAAAACACACATGGCATTTGTAGGATTCAAACCCCTACTTAACTATGTTATGACATTTGAGAGAGACGCATTAGCAGAGCATGCTATTCGCATTACTGAGAGGCTTCCTTTCTCCTGCTATACTTATAGGGTGCTGACATCATCAGTGTTTAGAAAGAGGAATGTGCATCATGTAGTGTGTTCTTCTAGTTGCCAAAAGGGACATTTCTTTCACACAGAATTGCACACACACTAACTCCCCTCACCCAAACACACACTGAGCATTTGCAGGATTCAAACCCTGCCTATGTTATGACATTTGAGAGAGACGCATTAGCGGAGCACGCTATTCGCATTACTGGGAGGTTTCTCTTCTCCTGCTATACTTATAGGGTGCTGACATCATCAGTGTTTAGACAGAGGAATGTGCATCATGTAGTGTGTTCTTCTAGTTGCCAAAAGGGACATTTCTTTCACACAGAATTGCACACATACTAACCCCTCTCACTCAAACACACATACGCACTGAACATTTGCAGGATTCAAATCCCTACCTAACTATATTATGACACTTGAGAGAGACGCATTAGCAGAGCGCGCTATTCGAATTACTGGATATCTTTTCTCCTCCTGCAGTATTTATAGGGTGCTGACATCATTATTTATAAAGAGGTATGTACATCTATTACTATCTGTCAGTAAGGGGGATAGCATATATATGCATTAACAGCCGCCTACTTCAGGGTCACATATGCACATCAGCACTGCCAGGTTATGTTTTATACCATGCTTCGTGACCACAGGACCTGTAACACACAACACAACCAGTTCAGACCACCCCTCCCATATCCAGGAACCACACTTTGCTTCCCTGGGAACAGTGTAGGATATGAAGGTGTTCACATACACCATTACAGTGGTTAACTTCAGGTACAGGTATATTGAGTGGGGGAACTACTCAGGCCTCCACAATGCCACCCTACAGCCACTACAATTTGTGAATCCATGTGCTGTGGCAGGACCAATCACCACAGCCACAAGAGGGAATACATATTGGACCTGACCATCTGCAACATGGGGACTCTATGTTCCACACCAGAGGTAGACCACCATTGTTAATATCTGACCATAACCAGCTTTCCATGGACATCCATATCCCATCCCCACCCCAGGCAAGGAAGTCACTGCAAACAAAGCATTTATCAAAAGCAGACTTTGCACTTGTGAAGACTGGGGTGGAAGACTTCAAAGGATCCATGCTGGGGGATTATACAGGACACTTTGCACAATCCTTGACAATTGCATTCTATGAGCATCTGGAAGGTTTGCATTGTTCATGCTATCCCAAATAAACCCAAGACTCCTCCACAACAGGAGACCTGTCTGGTGTACACCAGCCATATATAAGCTGTACAACAGAAGGAGGGAGCTAATACATTACAGAGCAATATCCCACAGAGGGAGGACGTCTCTGAACAGTATTGGCACGACACTTCAATACCTCAAAATCATCACTTCAAAGTGTTGACAGTGAATTTGTCCAGACACTGCAGATAAGGCTCCCCTCAGTCTGTAATTGACGCCCAATTACTGTTATAAGTCCTCGCCAACCCTCTTCCAGCAAACACCAGCCACATGGATGTGACATTGCAAATTCAACCCCTGGGATCTCCACTGTGTCCCTGCTTGATGGAGGCACAGCACACTAGCCTTAAACGGTGCCTTCTGTGACCTACTTTACAGAGGCACAATAGCCTACTGTACTGGGGAGGCAGACACCAAGCACACTCTGGCTAAGCTTGTATTCCCTAGGGCAAACAGCCTCATATTGACCTCTACACCCATATGTTTAATTTTCAGATGCACAATATTTGTTGCTGATAAACTGTTTGCAGGTCTTTATTGCCATAGCTTTCCCTGTTTCTATGAACAACTTGTGTATCTGTGGAAGATGTTTGAATATGAGAGGGATCCACTATTTAACTTATGTCTCTGTTGTCATTTAACTGTGTGCACTGGGCAGACTGCTGTATTGTGGGAGGTTCCTGGATTAACACATACAAATGCCAGATATGTGTGGCCAACTGCTAAACTGAGACATGGCCTAAGTGTGTGAGCATGCCCAGTTCAGGCTTTCCATGGTTTGTTGCCTGACATATGTCTCATTTATCAAAGTGTGCGAGCATGCCCAGTGTGAGCTTTCCATATGTTGAAATCTACAGTCCACCACATTTGTGGTTGTGTGTGAACTTCATCAATATTTCACATTTATAGTTGTGTGTTGGGAGTCATGTTGTGTACTTACTGCCCAACTGCTTTGTGTCTGAACCCAACAGGGATTATACTGTGCCTGCAGGGTTTCCATGGGATAGTTTGCATACAGTTGTCAACATCCTTTCATACTGACCAAACACTGTAATATCGTATAGTGTACTGGTTCAGTGCATTCACTGTGGTGGACAGTATCCTGGGTTTCAGTCCTATCACTGCTTTAAATATTCATAGTGAGCACACCAGACTGGTTAAGGGCCAGTTGTGCACATATGACCATGTTGCATTTTGTTCAGATATGGATTACTTAAACCAGGCTTGTCCAACATTGGTAGTGTATTCCGCAACTTGGGTGGACATTGACAAACACTAGCTATGTGCCCTAGGCCATTTCTAATGCTAGTCAGAGAGTGTGTTTGTCCTTCAACACACATTGTAACTGGAGTTTGCCATGACATATTTCAAGGTTAGTATACTGTGCCTCTGTCTACCCGTGACATAACAGTGATACCCAGGGTAAACCTACCATCTCCCATCCACTCGTCAAGATTCCTCTTGAGGATAGTCAATGAGGGACTCTCTTGCTAACCTGTACTGGGAGTTTACTCAAGAGTGGAGGGAGCTTCTGGGTTATGGATCAATCACTACAGCATGTCCTATTTATGTCAGTGCTGGGGTTCAGGTCTCTCTTGTGCATAGCTCACTGGCATTCAGATTTTACAAGGTGCAGCATGTTCATTGATTCCAGCTTGGACATGGCTTTATACATCAGGCACAGATTGCCTCTGGGCAGGCAGTATAGCACTGTGTGGAGCTGCAGTTTGTTTAATCAGGAACACATGGCATCTGTTAGAGCTCTTTGATCCTCCTGGTGAGGTACTTTTGGGGTCTTTCCAGTTGCTGGAGGTGTCTGCTGAGGTACATCCCACAGGGGCCATTGTACTCAATTGTGAGGCTGATGAAGGATGACTGAAGAGGCACGATGACCTCCCCTGATCTAGATGTGACTACCTTCATGATTAGGTGGGTATATGGTATGTGTCTGTGACCACTACAGCCATATTTTATTTACGAAAATAAAATTGCCAAAGATTCCAAAGACAACCACAAAGCATTCTATAACTATGTCAAGAATCTAAATGGCAATGCTCAGATCTGCGCTGAGCTAAAACAGAATGGCATTAAATATACTGATCCAAAGGATATTGCCAATATCCTGGCAGATCGATTCAGTGCCAACTTCACCCCCTCTCACCCCCTAAATGGCCCATCTCAATACCGGAAGATTGCCAAATTCCAGTAATAACGGCCACACAGGTACAAAACGCACTCTCTAAAGCCAAGAATACAGCATCCATGGGACCAGATGACATCCCGGGCTGTGTACTACATGAACTGCAATATGAACTGGCACCTCACTTAAGTGTCATGTTTAATCATAGCCTCACCTCAGGTTTCATGCCCACTGAGTGGCGCAGAGCTACAGTTATCCCAATCCACAAGGGGATCCACCTTGGATCCCGGAAACTACCGTCCCATCAGTCTGACAAGCCTTATCTGCAAGGCCATGGAGCGTATTTATAAACAAAGACATTGGCAACCTTCAAACACTGGACCCCACCCAGTTTGGGTTTGTGAAGGGCCGATCTTGTCTCCTGAACCTGATTGACTTCTTTGAATCAGTCTCCAGAGCCATGGACAAGGGTAAGGTGGTCCACACAGCCTATCTAGACCTTGCCAAGGCCTTTGACACCATCCCCCACTCTGGAATCATAGATAAACTTACAGTTGGGCATTAATCCCTATGTCACCCAATGGGTTGCTAAATGGCTTACTGATAGAACCCACACTGTAAAAGTAGCCGACTCCAAATCCAGCTCCAGACAAGTGACAAGTGGAGTACCTCAGGGTTCAGTCCTGGGGCGCTCTTGTTTGGCATCTACTTCTCTGAAGTACAGGTCAACACTAAGGGACTCTGATAACAAAGTTTGCAGATGACTGCAAACTGGGAGCCATTATTGAATCCCCAAATGATGTGGATACTCTACAAAAGGGCCTTACAGAAACAGATGCTTGGTGCCAGAGCCATGGGCTCAAGCTCAATGCCAAGAAATGTATTGTTATCCCCTTTGGGAAAAAAAATGTATCCATGAATTACCATATAGGTGGCAGTACACTAAACACAGAAAGTGTGATAAGAGACTTAGGACACAGGTGGACAGTGGTCTCACCTTCGATAACCACATCGCCACAACAATCAGGAAATCCTTCTATGTGGCACACCTCATCACGAAGGGCTTTTCATCCAGAAAAAAGGAGGTCATTGTCCCACTGTGCTCATCCCTCATTAGACCCATTATAGAATACAACGCCACATTTGGTATGTACCTCTCAAGACATCTGCAACAACTGGAAAGGCCTCAGAAATACCTCACTAAAAGAATCACAGGCCTAAAGCAGATGCCCTACGCTGACCGCCTTTAAAAACTCCAGCTATACTCTGTCGATATCGCCTACTCAGAGGCGATCTCTGCTTAACATACAAGGCCATGTCAAACCCAGAGCTGTTGGACATGCTACACTTAAAGAAATCCCAATCCCTCAGAGCTACACGCTCCAGGGATCTAAACCTTGTCATCACAATAAACAAAACATGCTGGAGGGATAGGTTCCTGACCCAGAGACTCCCCAGACTCTGGAATAGATTGCCCATACATGTCAAGCAGAGTGCCTCTTTGGACCTCTTCAAGAGGAACCTTGACGATTGGATGGGAGAAAGGAAATTCACCCCAGGGATCAGTCGCCCTGCTAGACAGGGGTCCAGGAAAGTAAATAATGTGGGAAGAAATAACCAGGGAATTGTTATGGCTAGGCTTGTATAGGCCCTAGGGCTGATAGCCTAGTACCTACCTATGAACATGGTTGTCAAATGCAAGATATCTATCAACTTGTGTCCCCAGGTCTCTTATTACTTCTAAAGTACTTAATGGGTTAACACCTATGTGGTAATTGGTGGGCACTTACTGTTTATCCACAGGGGATGACTATACACTTTTCTGCATTTAGCTTGATGACATGGCTCTGGCACCAGTTGTCTGTTTCTATGTGGCCCTTTTGTAGGATGCTTGTGTCAGCTGGAGGGTCAGATATGGTGCCCAGTTTGTAGTCATCTGCAAACTTGTTCAGGCACAGTCCTTCCATGTTGGCCTGTACCTATGGAAAATATATACCAAACAAGGGAGGTCCCAGGACCGAGCCTTGTGGGATGCCAGTTGTAGCTGGTTTGTAGTCTGACATGGCTGCAGCATTTCTGACCATGTCAGTTCTGTCCTTGAGCTGGTTTGCAACCCATCTACTGACATAGGGGTTTATATTTAAGCTGGTGAGCTTATCTATAATGAACACGTGGGGTATTGCATGGAAGGCTTTTGCAAGGTCCAGATAGGCTGTGTGGACCACATTCCCCTCATCAATGGCCTTGATGACTGTTTCAAATGAGTCAAACATGTTTAAGGGGCAGGATCTGCCCTTAAGAAAGCCACACTGGGTAGGGTCCAGTGTCTGTAGGTCCCCAATATCTTTATTTCTGAGGTCCATGATGATCCTTTCCATAGCTTTGCAGACCAAGCTTGTCAGGATTCTGGGATGATAGTTTGCAGTATCCATTCAGACACCACCTTCATGGAGAGGGACCACCGTTGCTGTACACTGCTCTTTGGATACATATCCTGTGGTAAGGCTGAAATTGAGCAGTAGTGTTATTTGGCGTTCCATTCTTCTTGGAGTTCATGTTGGATGCAGTCCAGGACACCATCTCGTACCATTGATGCTGTGTGTTTTGCTTTGAAGATGCTGGCTGTTACCTCAGCATCTGCAATGTCAGGGGGCCAGCACTCTGCTGGGATAGATATTTGGCATTTTGGTGGTGGGGGGGAGTTTGCACTGAACCTGTCAGGTTGGATGTTGGTAATGTGGGTGGGTTTGGTGTATTGTTTGTAATATTTGAGTAATTCAGAGCATATCTGTGAATTCCCACCAAGGTTCCCACCATCAGTTAAGAAAGCCTTGTGATTATCCTTAGTGTCCTGTACAATTTGTATCTTCATAGGTTCATAGGTTCATACTAGGCTATCTGCCCTAGGGCATTTATAAGCCTAGCCAGAGTGTGTGTGGCTTTCGCCACCCCTTGCTATGTGAATATTATGCCCATTTAGGGTTTACTTTACTGTGCCTCTGTCTAGACATGACACAGTGATGACCCCCAGTGTAAATCTACCATCTCCCATCCACTCGTCAAGATTCCTCTTGAAGAGAGTCAGTGAGGGGCTCTGCCTAACATGGACTGGGATTCTGTTCCAGAGTGTAGGGAGCCTCTGGGTTATGTATCTGTCCCTCCAGCACATTCTATTTATTTATGTGTTGAGGTTGAAATCTCTCGCTCTCGCGGCTCTGATGGATTTGGATTTTCTGAGGTGGAGCATGTACATTAATTCTGGATTGGACATAGCTTTGTACATCGGGCATACATCGCCTCTGAGTAGGCAGTATGTGACTGCATACAGCTGGGGTTTCTTCAGCCGGGCAGCATATGACAAATGTTTGAGACCCTTTATCCTCTTGGTGAGGTACTTTTGGGGTTTTTCTAACTGCTGCAGGTGTCGGGTAAGGTACATCTCAAATGGGGCAATGTACTCAATTATGGGCCTGATAAGGGAAGAGTACAGGGGCACAATGACCTCTCTTGATGTAGGTGTGAATCCTTTCATGATAAGGTGGCCAATATAGAAGGTCTTCCTAGCCACCTTGGCAATGTGAGTGTCACATGAGAGGTTACTGTCCATTTGTGTCCCTAGGTCCCTGATTACTTCTTCCATATGTAATAGATTACCACCTATGTGGTAATTTGTGAATACCTTGTTTGGTATTTGGAGAGACATTCATACTCTCCAGTGTCTTCAGGAAGGCTGAGTGGGGTTCCTGGGTTTGAGAGGGTGGTCTGTAGCATGCTACAAACTGTACAGCAGTTTTGCCTATGGTTAGTTGCACATGGATGGTCTCCGATGCTTCGTGCATTGTCAGTAAACTGGAGGTGTGGGTATCTGTGATGAATATGGATACTCCCCCTCCTTTTGTGATTTGGTCCAGGTTTTGGGGCCGAAAAGCATGATATGAGGTATAACCTGGTAGTGCTGGGGTGCTCTCAGGAGCCTTGATGCAGGTTTCCGTCACTGCACAGACATCGATGTTCTCCATACTGGGAAGGGCCTCGTGAGCGTGCATCTTGAGGTTTAGACTTCTGGCATTGAGCAGCATTACCCTTATGTTTTTTCCACTTATGTTTTCTAGGGAGGTGGGTTTGTCTTTTCAGCCTTGCCTACAAAAGGCACTATGGAGGTGGCAAGAGCCTTACCCAATATCCAGAAGCCCAGGGGTGACAGGTGCAAGCCATCCCTGGCAAAGCAGCGTGGCTTGTCAGGCATGTCATCCCAAGCAGACAGACATTGGATCCCCTTGGAATGACACCAGTAATTGAGCCAATTGTTAAAGCTGATCATTCTGTGTTTGTACTGTGGCATCATTCTTGGTGAAGGTAGAATGCTGCTCAGGGTCAGGGTCATACCGGCCTGGGCTACATAATCGGAGAGCTCCTCTATGTCTCTTTTCATGTAGTCCAGGGAGGTACATCTCAGGTCATTCACACCAGCATGGACAATGACTTAGTCATATTTGTACTTGCTTTGGAGTGGCCTGCGTGCTTGTGTTATGTGGCAGATTGTAGCGGCCTACAGGCGGCTTACTGTAACCTTTTCCTTGTTCAGTCTGGTGAGCGGGACATCAGTGTGTCTGACTATGGAGTCACCTATTACAAGTGTATCAGGCATGTTGTTTGTCCTTAAGGGCTGTGACTGTTTGGCACACTGACTTTGTGAACTATGTGTTGCATGTGCTATGTTTTGAGGTAGTGGTTGCTTGGGTGTCTGCTTTGGAGGCCTCTGTTGATTTGGTGGATTTTTAATTAGAGCCTCTGGGAATGTTTTTGTGTGTTTATGTCTTTGGTTTGCAGTTGTGCTAGGTCTATGTGAGACTGGGTTTGTGGTGTGTGTGGTTACCTTCTCCTCCTGACTAGTTTTGCCAGTACTGAGTTGAGAGAGCTCAGCCTCCAGTTTGGATAAATGGTTGCATCTCTCACATATATTTGTATTTCTTGGGGGAGGAGGGGGTTGTCTGTGTACATGTGGCAGGTGTAACATTGCCTCAAGTTTCACAGATTCAACATGTTGTAGCTGGCCTTAGTGGATTTTATGTGTGGCCATATTTTTTTACCATAATACTGATCAGGGATTACTTCCCTTTTTGGGATTTGCTCTATCATGTAGTAGCTTCCTCCTTCTCTTGCATAGTTTGGTAATGGCTGGGGTCCACCAGGCCAGATGCCTGCGTGTATGTAATTGGGTCTTGGTTTTATTTGGGATTGCATAATCCATGCATTCCTGACAGTGTTCATAGAATGCATTTATAAAGGGTTCTGAGGTGTGGCCCATATTTTCCACAGGCACAGGGCCTTTAATGGATTCCACATCAGTTTGGAGGAGTTCAACATTTGCTTTACACATGTTTTTCACTGTGGTTTTCTGCCCAGGGACTGGGGTCAGGATGTGAATATCCAGTGTGATTACTCTATGGTCTGATCTTACCAGTGAGGGATACACTTCTCATCTGGCCATAGAGTACCCATGTTGCTGATTATCACATCCAGTATGCTTACCCCTCTTGTGGGAGTGGTAAGTTGTTCCTGAGCATTTTGGATTATGAATTCTAGGAACCTTTGGCCTAGGGTGTTGGAGCTAAAATAATGCTCCCAGTCTATGTTTGAGTATTTTCAGTCACCCAATATAATGTTGTTTGGAGAGCTTGATATTTTCATGTGTTCCAACGTAGGCCAAGTGCAGTTCCTGGCATTAGGAGGGTAGTCTGTAGCAGGCTACAAACTGGGAGGCAGTTTTAGCCACTGTTACTTGCCTGTGGATAGTCCATGCTGTTTCTTGTTGTGGTACCAACATGGGGGTGTGGTTATCCTTGACAATTATTGCTAGTCACTCTCCTTTTGTAGTTTGTTCCATGTTTTGGGGCTGTAAAGCACAGTATGAGGTGTAACCTGGTAGTGTTAGGGTGCTCTTGTGAGCCTTGACCCAGGTTTCTGTTACAGAACAGATATCAACATTCTCCATGCTGAGGAGAGTTTAGACTGCATGCATCTTGCAGTTTAGACTTCTGGCATTGGGTAGCATTACGTCTAGGTTCTTATCCCTTGTGATACCTATGGAGGTGGGTTTGTGTTTTGAGCCTTACCTATTCAAGGCACGGTGGGGGTGACAACAGCCTTTGCCAGTATCCAAAAGGCCAGGAGTGATAGGTGCACACCATCCCTAGCAGGTGGAGCATTGTGTCTTGCACAGCATGTCATCCCAGACTGGCACACATCGGATCCCCTTTGGCTAACAGCAATACTTAAGCCAATTATTGTAATTGATCATCTTGTCTTCATATTGTAGCATCATGCTTGGTGAGGGTAGGATGTTAGTCAGGGTCATCAAGTTTGCATATACTACATGGTGTTACATTGCTTAACACATGGCAATCATGCCTCAGGTGGTGCTGCAGGGCTGTCTATGTTGGATGCACATACTACACTCCCTGTACATGTTTGAAAGCAGGTTGTGTCAACTTAGGCATCCCTTTTACTATATGTGTGAGTTAGAAGAGAGGTATCATTTCCAGGGTTCCTACTGAGCCAGTGTATGTGCTATGCATTGCCGCTTTTCCAAGGCATACTGGGCATGCCTCCTTCTGCCTACTGGGGCAGGCTCAGGTTGTTCCTCCTCCGAGTCACGCTCTGCCTGTGATTGGCTTGGCAATGGTGGGGGGCTGTTTGGCACAGCCCTATGCTGGTCCTGCTGCAGCTGTTTTCGCAGAATCATATTATGTAGCATAGCACATACCATGACAATTTGGGTACATGTAGTTGGTGAGTACTGCAAGGCTCCACCAGATGTGTCCAGGCACCGGAACCGTGACTTGAGCAGCCCAAACACATGCTCAATTACATTTCATGTTTGTGCGTGTGCCTCATTATGGCATTCTTGTTCAGGTGTGTGTGCATTTCTGATGGGTGTCATCAGCCACGGCTCCAGTGCATAGCCAGCATCCCCCACTAAGTGACCATGTGGGATGTCCCCATTGGCAAATGTCTGGTACAGCTGCATCAAATGCCAGATATGGGAATCAGGGTAGCTTCCAGGGCAGCCAGCACACACATTCATTATTATGCACTGGGCATCACACACAACCTGGCAGTTGATGGAGGGGAAGCCCTTGCAGTTAATGTAGGCCCTACCCCGCTCACCAGCTGGTGCTTTGATGCATATATGCATGCAGTCTATTGCACCCACTACCTCAGGGTATTCCGCTCTTTGCTGGAAGAGATGCATATTGCTGGCCAATACCTCACGGGAATTGGGGAAATATACATGATCACCGACATGTGCTGGCATGGCATCCAGGAACTGGTGCAGTACCGTGGATGCTGATGCCTGTGATATCCCCATCATATCACCAGTTGGTCTCTGGAAGGTACCTGTTGCTAGTATTCTTAGGCCAACACATACCATGGTTTCCACTGGGATGGGTTCCCCTCTGTTGGTTCTGTGTGGGAGGTGTGGCCTGCACAGCTCAACAATTTGCTGTAGGAGGTCTCTGTCCACTCTATAGTGCTCCACTATCTCCAGCTCATGTAACCCCTGGTAGGTGACCCTGGGCCTGTACACTCTTCTCCATCTCCTCACTGTGGGTTGTTGGCAGCATTTGCATAGTCACCACCCTCAGCAAGTGTTATATGTCTCCTTATAACAGCTATGGCAGCCCCTAGCATTTTTGGTCTGAGTGAAGCTTTTTCAGTTTTCACTTCTAAAAGCTTACTCCTCTGTTGCAGTGTCTCTTGAGAGAAACATTCTTCTCTGTTGTTTGCAGAGTTTTAAGTGCTGGGCTGGGCTACTGTTCTGCCTGTGTAATTGCCTGCTTCTGATTGTTTTCACCTGCTAGTTCTGCCAGTAATCCCTGCTAGCTTCCTACTATTTCTCATGCTTCCTTTTTCCCTTCTGTTTCCTCAGGGGGAAGCGATGCGCATACCAGCGAAAAAAACACTCACAGCGGCTAACACGCACACACACATGCTTAGATGGACTAGAATCTGCTTATTTGGGTTAAAACGCGTGCACACCAGCGCAAACAAGCTTACAGGTGTTTAAACAGGCTCCTACATGCGTATTCTGCCTTAAACGTGCACACTCATGCTTACACGCACATACTCTCTCTTACTCGTGCCTACCACCGTGCACATGCATGCATGCACGCCCTGCAAGAAACTTTGGTGTTATCCATAATGTACACCTTCCATTTCTTGGCTTTCCCATGCCTACTTGTTGACACTCCTCTTTCCATGATGTGCGACTGACATCTTTCACATGACACTGTGCTCCAATGTGCTGCATTTCTTTCATACATTCCCCCCTGTGATGTCACCTATCTCCTACTCTGTTACTCCCCCTTATCCTACTCCTACACTGCACGGAATGTGCTCATTTCCTATGTGACAGTGCGATTCACTATCCTACCACTCATTTACATGGGATTGCCTACTAATGCTTAGTTACATGTCTTACACTCAGCTTCCCCCCTTAGCAACCCCTACTCGGTGGCCATGTTGTTTTCAGCCTGCTATTCCCTTACATTGTAAATTCATGCTTTGCATAAAACCCACGTTTGTGGGTTTAATATTTTTATTTTTCTGTTTTTTATAGCGCAGCCCGTTTGCGCGGCACTGCGCTACGTTTAAACATTTTTATTTTATTTTTGCATCGGGGTACGTTGCCAGTGGCCACATATTTGTCCATTGGCATGCTGCCTGGGACATTTGCAACCTTTATTTGGAGCTGACATGGCTCCATTGTGTTATTTGCAGAATGGTACTCAGTTATCAACTGAGTACATTTCTGCAGATAACACGGCTCTTACATGGGCAGGTTTCTGCTTCCTGGATCGCAAAATTACCTCATTTGCATGCCTTTCGGCTGCAAGTGAGGTAATTAGCATATCCACGCCCTGTCCGTGTAAGAGCCGTTTTAGGTGCTCTCTTACACGCACATACAGGCTGTTCCTGGATCGCGATGGCTGCATGGAGTCTTACACTACTCTTAGACTCTGTGCAAGCCATCGTGAATCCTGCCCCATGTCTTGCACATATAAATGTGGATTAAGTTTATTAAGGGGCATTAGACATTGATCAAAGAGCAATATGGATTGGTTAAATGATGTTTGACAGGGAATGGAAAAAAAACAGCTACTGGAATGCGCACACAGTGTATATCCAAATTAATTTATAAACAGTGATAGATAAGGACACACAACCTGTAAGCAGCTCAGTTACAATAAAAAGAAGATCAAATTTCATTGAGATTTTGTCTGAAGATGATTGGTTACACCCATAATCTATAGGAACTCAGCCTGTAGAATACAATAGAAGGGAAAGGGGAGTGCATTCCCAAAATAATACTTTTCTGCTTACTACTAAGAGACAATGAAAGAGGAGTAGGAGGCAATTTTGTTCATAGGTTTAGACTAGGTTAATGACCACCAGGATCTTTACAAGCCTAACCATACCATCCAACCCAGTTTTGTCTCTGAGCTCTTTGGATGCCTATATGGGGGGTATGCTAGTAAAGAGGTAGCTAAGGGTTATTGGGGGATATTTTATTTGGGGATTAATTTGCTTACTGCCGACCTCTGCCCATCAGAGACATGGGGACCAGACTGAGGGTGAATTTATGATTTCCCATCCAATGATCAGGGTTTCTTTTGAATAGGGTCAGGGATGAACTCTGCTTTACATAGATGTGGAGCTTTTTCCATAGAGGGAGGATCCTTTAAGACACATTTCAGTCTCTCCAGCATGTTCTATTTATGTTGCAGGCAAAGTTCAGGTCCTTGGTTCTAATGTTTCTGGTGCTGCTTGTTTTGCAGATGAGCGAGATATTCATCATAGCTGGATCTGAGTATACCTTATACACTAGTTATAGATTGCCTATCAGTAACCTGTAGGAGACTGAGTAAAGAGATTGTGTCTTAAGGCGATTTGTGTAAGACAGGGTATTCATACCATAGATTTTCCTGGTGAGGAACCATTGAGTGTATTCCAACTGTTGCAAGTACCTGGTTAGGTACATGCCATTGGGGGAATTGTACTCAAAGATGGGTCTGATAAGGGCTGAGTAGAGTGGCACTATAGCATCCTAAGACCTCAGCATCATACCTTTGCTTATGAGGTGGGTGACAGAATCATTTTCTTACTATCTTGGCTACATGTTGGTCAAAGATTAAATTATTGTCTAAATATGTTCCCAGATCCCTAACTATCGGGCCAACTCTTAGGGGTGTTTTATTGATGGAGTAATTAGCTTGGATGGAAACTTTTCCAAGGGGCACTATAATGCATTTGGACTGAATTTTAATCCATTGCTTTGGCTCCAGTAATTTTTTTTGTATTAGACCCTCTCATAGGATGTTGCAGTCACAGGGGGAATCTGTGATAGCTCCAAGTTTGCGGTCATCTATGAACTTGGTGAGTCTAACTAGACTAACTAGCTGCTCTAAGCTTAGCTCTGTACAAAGCTTTTATGTGTTACAGGTAAAGTTCTAAGTACTAGCTTTAGAGGCCTGCTACTATACAAGGTACTGCTAACTTCAACTGTGTTGTAAACAGCTTTGTGAAAAGCCGTTAATTTATAGCAGACAGAAAAAAAGCTAAAAACTAAATTCTGTTCCCTTTGGCCAATAAATGACTACACTTTGGGCTTCCAGGTATGCTTCCCAATCTAGAGAGACCAGAAAAATTAATTCTGCGGCAAGATGAATAAACCTAGAACATTTTAATGTAAAAGCACATCAAAAGTGACTCTCAAGTGAAGACTAACACCAAATAACTAAATCCATGATAAGTCCTCTGGTTGATGAAATAATTTCACTTTACGCCTTTCTGTATGTTTCCCAACTCACCCTGACCAGTGTGTTTTACTACTGATACTACAATAGCAGTCCCAGTCTTCTTAATGCAAAAACACAACTTGGTTAACCAAAAGTGAAAAGGTACCAGCTAGCTACAAGTAATTGTTCCTTTAAGCACCCTTGTGTGTTTCCCAACTCAGATAGACTAGGCTACTTGTCTTTTCCCAAAGGAATTGCAGTCTCGGCCTTCTTAATGTAAATATACACTTTAGTTAGCCAAATGGGAAAGGTATCAGAAATAAATCAAGTAACTAGCTACAACAAATAATCCTCTCTTAAACCTACCTGTGTGTATCCCAACTAAGTCAGACCAGATTGCCTTTCTTCTGCCACTAGAATTGCTGTCCCAGTCTTGTTAATGTAATACTGTTAAATTAATATAAGGGTTAGAAAGTTAGAAAGTCACGGAACAGGACAGGAGTCTAGGAATTTGTTTGTTCTGTACCAGGAGCTATTCTCTCAGTAAAACCTAGAAATGTTTTATTTTCTCATTAAATAAATACACTATTCTGTAGCTCTTCCATAAGTGCATAGTTAGTTAATGTCTTCTTCTTCTTATCACTCACCAGGAGACATTTGTTTTCTCTCTCCCAGTCAGAACTTTTAGTATAAGATGGGAAGAGATCTTACCACACTGCACTCAAAGTCTGTAAGAAATACAAACAAAAAATGTGCATCGCCCACAAAAAATACATTCTATAACAAAGGATGTTCAAATGAACTTTCTCATATAATCCTTGTGAAATGTTTTATTTTTTCCATAAATAAAAATAGTAATATCTAGCTCCTGCCAAGTTCACAAGTAATTAAATAAACAATAATGTCCAACCGAGTGGGCATTACAGGAAATTAACAGAGTGCCCAGAGATGTTATGATACTTGGTGCTACAAGGTAGAGGCCCTCACTACCCATAGAAACACCTTTATTTCTCTGTGGTCCTCACTACTCAGTATAGAAGAACCTTTATTTCTTTGTAATGTCCGAAAGGACAATATTGCACTTCGATATTGTATTATCTATTAAATTGTTTGTATTTATTTTTTATTTTATACTTTTTATATTTTTAATGCAAAATTGTTCCTCTGATGAATATTTCAAAGTAACTATTCCATATGTAATTGTTGATGAAGGAAATATTTTACGTCCAAAATATAAGTTATATAGGTATTTAATATTTCTACAGACAGACAGACACACACACACATGCGCATAGTAATCGTAGACTCTTTTTGGCTGATTACACCTCAGATGTCTCATTGTGAAAATATGAATGGAAAAAATTCATGCAGTGCAAAGCATTGCAACCCCCCATGTTTCTTGAGTGACCCTAATTTTGCCTCATATTGTTGTTCTGTCCCTCAGAAATGTTTGATTTTCTTGTAAAACACTGAGGATTGTCATCAGTCAATAAAGTTGGACTTTAGTTTCATATGTCCTTTTGTTCAGAAAATGTATGTGGATGGAAAACCTCTTGCTCCATTTGCTTATTTAAGTGATTTATTCCTAACATTAGTTCTTTGCCCTTCTCCCATTATTATTAGTTTTGTAGAGAAATAATGACCAAAGAATTTGAGAGATATACTCTCACTCTCACCATCATACAGACGCACACTCACTAACATAATTACATAAATTATTCTTATTTTTTCTTTGTTCACTAAATTCAACTTTTTAATCCATGCTTTCCAAAGGGAAAAGTAAACGGCATGTCTTTGTAACTGCTGCAACAGTTATTTTTGCTGTGTGAATTATTTATTTTTATTCCATTTTCTGTTTTTTACATTTGCTAAGCAGCCCTGTTTAGTGAGAATAAACAAGATGATGGACTTTTATGGCTTCATGGCATGTTGTTACTCTGCCATGAAAATGAGGACTTGTTTTAAATTAGCAAAACATGTACAGTAATATCCTGTTAGAAAATGTTCATGTTCAATTCTGTATCGATGTAAATTTTGTCCATTATCTAATCCCTTCTAATATCTATGGCTCACCAAAAGACAGATTTGTTTTCTCTCCAAATCAGAACTTTTAAAATGCAAGAGGGAAATACTTTAATTTACTGCAATGCAAATACACACTGCAGTCAGACAAGAAAAGAATGTAAGTAATACAACCAAGAAATCCGCCTTTCATTCATGTCTAATCTATTGAAGATCTTGCTTATGTTTTCTCAAGAAAACCTTGAAATGTTTTCTTTTCTGACTAAAAGAAATAAAAAATCTATAGCTCCTCCCTCTTTTCCCAGGTAATTAATGTTGTCTAATTCTTATGGGTTACCAGGAGACACTGCTTCATTTTCTCTGCTAACCATAACTTTTAAAATATGGCAATGGAAAGAACTTTAACTCACTGCAAGAAAAAAAAAATAGCAGAAAACAATATAAGTGATGCAAACCAAGGCATGTGCCTTTTCTATGAAACTTTCTGTTCAATGGCAGAGGCGGAGAGAGCTGGCAATGTTTTCTTTTTCCTCTTAAATAAACACAAAGACATTGCTATCATGAAGCATAAGGAACAGCTGTCTCAGTTACAAAGATTCAGAGGACAAATTCCACAGATGCGAAATGTTCTTCAGTGCATCACTGGCATTCAGAAATGAATGGCAGTATTACATTTGCATTCAGAACTGAAGAGTTCAAGCACTCCATGTGTAGCATAAACTGTAGCAAGCAGTTTAAAAGGAAAAAAAAAAGACCTTTATAGGTTCACAAATTCGTAGGTGATTACTAGGCTAATGGCCCTTGGAGGCCTTTTTAAGCCTAGCCATATTTTCCATTTATAAATGACAGCATGTATTATCCAGGGGTATATAATTTAAGCCTAGCCAAAGTTTCCATCTGTACATGTCAGGAAACATTACTAATGTGCATTTACTTGTTTTATTTATTTATTTATTTATTTATTTATTTATTTATTTATTGACATTTGTTAACCGGGTTAGTCCAGCTGGGCCAGAAGCCCATTTTCAGTGGAAACCCGAGGAGACAAGTTCCAGTTACAGACAGTTTAAGTATACATAACAGTTTAATTAACAATTAAAAACAATCATTATTAGCAAACTCTACAAGTACACATAAGTTCTGTATTACAGAGGTGTAATGAGATGTCAGAGAAATATATGTGGGAGATAATATACTGAAAGGATTGTATGAGATTGTGGTACAAAGTAATAGTATTGGAGTGGTAAAAAATTATGCTGTGAAGTTGCAATGAAATGTGTACTGCAGAGTAGTACTGGAGTTAGGTAGGGTCATGGCAAGTACAAGTTTTAGTTCTTATAAAGTGTAGTTTGAGTTCTTTCTTAAACTGTATAGGGTGTGTAATGGATCGCAATTGGGATGGGAGATTATTCCATGCTTGGGATGGGGTGGATTTAGATAGTAGTCGACCAATAGCTTTTTTGGGTTGGTAGATGTCAAAAAGTTGTTGGTTAGAAGTATAAAGTGTGCGAGTTGGTGTGTAGATGGATACCAAGGAGGACAAGACAGGGCAGGTGGATGGTTTATAAAGTATGGAGTGAATAATTTGTAACTGAGATAGAAGAAGTTATTGAGGGAGTTCTAGCCATTGTAGTGAGTTGAGTGTGAGGCAGTGGTGTGAGTTATGTGGGGAGTTTGTGATGAATCTTGCTATTTTGTGGTAGGTTTGTTGGAGTTTGGCCAGGGTAGTGGTTTGAATATTAGTTAGTACTGGGGTGGCACAGAGAAGGGATGGGAGAAGAAGAGCCTGAGCCAGGGACAGTCTGACATCATAGGTCAGGAATTTACAGTTTCAGTAGAGCATACCCAGCTTTTGATGATTTTTCTTTATACTTTGAAGGATGTGTAGGTTAAATTTAAGTTCTTCGTCAATGATGGCTCCTAGAAGCTATGTGTGGGAGTCAGGTTGTATGGTGGTGTTATTGGAGGATGAGATGAGAAAGGTAGATTTTAGGTGAGAGAGAGTCCGTGGGAGGAATAACAGGATTTTTTTTTTTTTAGGGTTTAGGATGAGTAGATTATCAGCTAGCCATTTTTCAACAGATAGAAAAGTGTCCTGGGTGAGTGTGTTAAGGTCAGAAATATTGTTGGAAGTGCAGATGAGAGTTGAATTTTCAGCATATTGGACTAGTACAGATCATTTGCAGGAGGTATGTAGCTCATTTGTAAAGATGTTGAATAGGAGGGATCCCAAGATGGAGCCTTGAGGCACTCCAGTAGTTACTGGGAGGTAGGGTGAGCAAGAGGAGAGCCAATGAACAGATTGCTGTCTATCAGACAGATAACTGGAGTAGAAGGTTAGGGTGGAGGGGGTTAGACTGAGGTTAGAATGTTTAGTCAGAAGTAGAGGGTGAGAGACAATGTTGAAGGCTTTTGAGAGGTCGTGGAAGTGGCTGGATACTAGGAGGTTTGTGTCACGGGCGTCAGCTGTTGTAAATGTAAATGACTGGAGGGCTGTAGAGGTGCTGTAGTTAGGGCAGAAGCCATGTTGGGAGTGAGTGAGGAGGTTATGTTGGAGGAGATAGTTTAGGAATTGTGAGTGTACACATTTTCCATAAGTTTGGAGAGAGGAGAGAGGATTGCAATTGGACGAAAGTTTGATGGGTCTGTTGGGGATAGTGAAGAAGGATTTCCAAATATCTGGTACTGTAGCTTCCTGGATAGATCTATTAATTAAGAGGGATACTGGATAGGCTATGGATTCTGCAGCTAATTTGAGGAAAGTGGGTGGGAGATTGTCTGAGGAGGGAGAGCATGGTTTAAGCTTCAGAAGGAGTGCTTTAATGTATGAAGTTGGAAATGGTTTGAAGGAGAAAAGATTACTGTTTTGTGGCTTGAGAGGGATACAGGTGGAGTTTGTGTTGTAGTTTGAGGGTGTAAGTTTCTGGACAGTGTCGATGAAGTGTCTATTGTGAAGGGTAACAGTTTCTAGAGGGCTGTTGTTTGGGTAAGGGAAGGGATTTGAAGGGGGACCCGGGATTGAGAATTTTCTTTAAAGTGGACCAGAATTTCTGTGGATTGGTTTTGCAGTTATTTTGGGAAGAGTTATAGTATGATTTTTTGTTCTTACAGACATTTCTTTTGACAAGGTTCCGAAGTTCTTTGTACTTGTGAAATAGGGAAGGTTGTTTAGTCTTAGTCCAGGCTTTCCAAGTATTTTCACAGTTATGCATGAGCGATTTAGTATCTTTAGAAAGCCAGGGGACAAAGTTAGATTTGATTCTAATACACCTTGTAGGGGATATGGAGATGAGAATATCTAGGAATATGTTATTAAATTTGTGAACAACATCATTCAGAGGAAGTTGATTAAGGATGGACCAGTCAATGGTAGAGAGGACAGAGTTGAATTGGGTAGTATTAAAGTTATGTAATTTACGACAGTCTCTATAAGAGTGAGGTTTGTCTGCCTGGGAAGAGTGTCATAGTATGCCAGTAGGAAGATTGTCACTTAAACAGTTTGGTAAGGTAGTTGGCCTGTGGTAAAGGCTGGGTGAGTTAGTGAGAATCCAGTCAATGGTCGAAGTGGAAGAGGCGTTATTGTGTAGGAGGGTAGGGGGATGTTATCAGTTGGTGAAATCCATAGAGGTTGTGTTAAAGTGGCAACATTTACATGCTACCGCTGTCCAAGAGGGGCATAAGTGCTAGCCCATCCATTGGTCTAGGTTGCATTTAAGTAAAGCCAGGGACAGACTCGGCTTTGAGGTGGTATGCATATTCCTTGCGGTTTACACCTTGTATTCTTTTTGTGAGGATCTTCTGTGAACATTCTAGTTGTTGTGTATGCCTGATAAGATACATATCAAAGGCAGCATTGTACTCAATGACTAGTCTAATGAGAGCTGAGTACAGGGGGAGCAATGACATCTGTGAACCTGCATGCCATACCCTTGTTTGTAAGTTGTGCAATATAGAATGACTACTCTACAAAAGTATACACATGATGGTCAAAAGGCAAGTCACTGTCTACTTATTTTTCCAAATCCCTAACCACTGGCTTGACTTGATAAAGGATACTACAATGCTTTTTGTCATTCAGTTTTATACCATAGCTCTTGCACCAATTATTGGTTTGCAACAAGCCCTCTTGTTGGATATTAGTATCCTTGGGGGAAGTCTAGAATAGCATCAGACTTGCCGTTTCCTGCAAGCTTGGTCTGAGCCAACAGATATTGCCTACATACTGGCCGACAGATTCAGTGTCATCTTTACCCTTCTCTCCCCCATTAAAGGACCAATCACAATACCAGAAGAATGCCAGACACCCAGCATTACTGCAGCACAGGTTAAAGCTCCATTGTCAAAGGCCAAGAATACAGCTTCCATGGGACCTGACAATACCCCTGGATGTGTTCTACATGAACTATAAAGTGAAATATCACCACATCTGTGTGCCCTGTTCAATCACAGCCTCACCTCAGGCTTTTTCCCTATGGAATGTCGCACTGCTACATTCATCCCTCCCATAAAGGGGGAGCAACTACAGACCCTGGAAATTATTGCCCCATTACCCTGATGAGTCTGATATGTAAGGCTATGGAGCACATCATCATGGACGTAATTAACATGGATATAGGGAATCTAAAAACTGTAGATCCCACGCAATTTGGTTTTGTGAAGAGTAGATCATGCTTACTCAACTTGGTTGACTTCTTTGAGTCAGTCACCTGAGCTGTGGATGAGGGGAAGGCAGTTCATACAGACTACCTTGATCTGGCCAAGGCCTTTGATACCATCCCCACTCAGGAATTATTGATAAACTCACCAAACTAGGCATCAACCCCTATATCACTAGGTTGGTTGCAAACTGGCTCACAGATAGAACCCACAGTCTGAAAGTAGCAGACTCCAAGTCAGACTGCCAACCAGTCACAAGTGGAGTCCCACAGGGATCGGTCCTGGGTCCTCTCTTGTTTGGCATCTAGTTCTCAGAAGTCCAGGCCAACATGGAGGGACTCTGGCTGACCAAGTTCACAGACAACCGCAAGCTAGGAACCATTATTAACTCCCCAAGTGATGTAGACACCTTACAGAAAGGCTGAGACCAATGACTGGTGTCGAAACCATGGCCTTATATTTATGCCAAAAAATGCATTGTCATCCCCTTTGGGAAAAACTCAGTTCCCACTAATTACCACAATGATGGGAATCCACTGAACACCGAAGGCGTTATAAGAGATCTGGGGACACATGTTGACAGCAACCTCTCCTTCGGCCACCACATTCCCACTGTGGTCAGAAAGTCCTTCTGTGTGGCACATCTCATTACCAAGGGTTTTGGATCCAAGAAGAAAGAGGTCATCATCTCTCTCTACTCTTCCCTCATTAGGCCAATCATTGAGTATAATGCCCCATTTGGCATGTACTTTACTAGACACATGCAACAGCTGGAAAGGCCACAAAAGTACCTCACAAAGAGGATCCTAGGCCTTAAACACATGTCATACACAGACAGACTCAAAAAAGATATTCTCTGTCTCATATTGTCTACTAAGAGGCAATCTCTGCTTGACTTACAAAGCCATGTCTGATCCATCTCTGTTAGAAATGCTACATCTAAAGAAACCCCAATCCCTCCACACCACACACTCCAGAGACCTCAACCTCATTACCACAATCAACAGAACATGGTGCTGGAGGGACAGGTTCATAACCCAGAGACTGCCCATGCACCGGAATAGACTTCCCATACATGTCAAGCAGAGCACCTCACTGGGCATCTTCAAGAGAAATCTTGGTGAGTGGATGGGAAATAGAAAGTTCACCCTGGGGATCTCTCCAGTGGCTCTACTTGATAGAGGCACTGGGAACTAACATCGGGTGGAACGATGCCAGGGCACTTCTATGGGCTAGGCTTGTAAAAGCTCCAGGGGCATTAGCCTAGTACACACCTATGAACCTATGAACATAGCTGAAACAGGCCTTGTGATTAGCCTTTGCCTGCAAGACTATTTTCACCTGAAATTTGGCTTTGCTGGACTTGATCAGACAGTCACAGTTGCTTATTTATTTTGAGATAGGATTTCTTGGCTTACTGGGCATTGCTCTTCTTGGATTTGAACATGTTTTTTCTTCCTTTTGTTATACAGTTTGTTGATATTAGGATTCCAGCTAAGTGTTTTATTCTTTTATTTAGTCCTATGCTTATTCTGCGTTGGTACAGCTGCGTCATTGAAGTTGTTTACAGGATGATAATGGGCCTCAGTGAATAATTCCTTGTAGGCAGGAGAGATCATTTGTTTTGGGGAGCTGGAAATTTTGCCAAGACTTCACTGAGCATTAGGAGGTTGGCTTTGGAATAATTCCTAAATATTTGAAGGTTAGGTGAGGTCATAGGTTTTAGCTTTTCAGCGTTTGAGGATGTTCAAATGAACTATTTCGGGAAAACCTTGGAAGGTTTTCTTTTCCTCTTAAATAAAAATACTGGTCGCTAGCTTCTCCCTGTGCTCACAGAAAATTATCAATTTCTAATTCTTATGACTGACCAAAAGACATAGATTTTTTTCTCTCCTAACCAGAACTTTTAATATGGAAGAGGAAAA
The DNA here is from genome assembly GCF_019279795.1 of Protopterus annectens. Classification (NCBI taxonomy): domain Eukaryota; kingdom Metazoa; phylum Chordata; order Ceratodontiformes; family Protopteridae; genus Protopterus; species Protopterus annectens. The sequence goes on along the minus strand of NC_056728.1, from coordinate 1,985,491,291 downwards.
AGATCATAATATACTGGAATAGCAAGACACACTGCAGTCAAACAGTCTTCTATGGTAGATGTTGCTCAGATGAGATTTCTAAAGAAAACCTTGAAACCTTTAAATCAAAATACTAGTCTCTACCTCCTTTCACAGTTCAAATTGACCTCTTGTAACTCTTGTGATGAGGTAATTAAACTCTTATAATTTTTATGGCTAACCAGTAAACAAAGTTTTGTTTCTCTGTTAACTACAGCTTTTAATATGGAAGGGGAAACAGAATTTAACATACCTCAGTAAAAATGCATAAAGCAGTTAAACAAGACAACTATATAAATTATGCAAACCAAGAAAATGTGCCTTTTCCACACATTATTTGATTCTGTGAGAGACGCTGTTTGCATGTGCTCTCTCAGCGAAACATTAAAATGTTTTATTTTGCCCTTATATAGAAATACTAGCCTCTATCTCCTCCCTCAGGTCACATATAGTTAACTACTTCTAATTCCTATGACTCACTGAAAGGAACAGTTTTGTTTTCTCTCTAACTAGAATTTATTGTATGCAAGAGAAAAGGTCTTACACTGCAGTTAAAATAAAATGAAAAACAAAGTCAAATAAAGATCAAACAATGTTAACGCCATCTCTTAAATTTGTTGATTGCTCTTATTTACAGCACGTCAGCCTGTATATTCATACAGGTATTCACCATTCAGCGTTGTATTACTAATATATCGTTAGATGCTCTGTAGTCACAGACGGTGTCCCTTTTCTTTTCTTCTCCTTCACTTTTTTATTTTCATTTTTCACCTGCTAACTTCAGTCTTCTACCTCCATCTTAATGTCTGCCTTTAGAACAAAATGAATATAATAAAATGTGCAGCAGAAGGAATGGTATTAGACTCACAAGTCTTTACTACAAATCCTTTACATTTTTCCTTAAAAATCTCATCTAACACATCTGTGTCTCCTAAGATCCTTCACATCTGCCACCCAAACTTCAAAAGATGCCCTTTATTTTTTCTGGTTTTGTTCACTGTATGCAATTTTTTTTTCTTTCTCCTAGTTCCTAGTTCACTGTGTACCCCCTTCTCTTGAAAATTAAGTCTTGCTTACCCTTATGGACTCACTTTAGTAGCAACTTCTAGTTTTAACTTATTGTCAAGAATTCCCAAGACCTCGATTTGCTTATCAGCTGTACCTGTAGACATATTTTCATTGACTGTCCCTCCATTAACTAAGGCATCAGTGTACCTCATCCTATGTCCCAACTCGGACTGATCAGCATTGCTTCATTAGACTTCATCCCCTGTGTGGTCACCTTCTCAGGAACTATTATCCCTGTATACCTGACCTTTCCAATTTATTTTATAGCCACCAGCTAGATTATCTAAACGGTTGTTCCTTTTCAGCACAGTCACAGTACAAGATCCATTCATTCTACTTTTGTTTTGTTTGTATTTGGAGAGAGAAGTCTTCTGGCAGATACTTATGAAATGTACCTATAAAAAAAACTTCCTGAAAGCATTTTTTTTATGAGGCTTACTTTGCATATGAACCTATACATTTAACTAGTATATGTATAATCGAATATCAGTAAATAAATACATTAATTAATTAATTAATATGTCATAACTTTCCTTACGCCATCCTCATCTTTCTGTGACAGAGCCCTTTCTCTAACTGCCTGCTTAAATAAGGACTTTTGCTTACTGTTAGACCCACTTTTCTAAAAAGTATAATGGGCATCTTATCACTCCACCCTTCAGACGTTTGACCACCCACACATTCTCACTCCTTGTTCTCTTCTCTAAATCTTATTATGACAGTAAAGTCTCATTACAGGCATGCAGCTTGTCTATGTCCACTTCCTACCGTTTTCCTTGCTCCTCGGTTTGCCGGACCGTTGCACTCATCACTCATACTCTCTTTCCCTTCCTGGGATTGTGCCATTTATTTCTGCATGTCCTCTAACCCATCAGGCAAGGCCAATACATCTGCAACCAACCCTTCCAAGCGGGATACTGTTTAGTCAGATTTTTCATTAATGACCCCTACTTGAGTTCAGAGTACTTGTTCAGTAATCAACCCCTACATCTGCTCCAGTCTCCTTTTCACAGCTTCTGATCACCTATAGCCTATTCTTCCTGCTCTGCTTTACATTGTCAGTGATGTATATGAACTAAGATGACATAGTTATAGCCTCTCAACAATGGCCCCCCTAACATTGCAAAAGTACTGGCAGAAGTTTGTGGCTTTGGGGCCCAATGTCCTGCTTGCAATGCTTTTACCTTCTCTAATTCCTTGACCACTCTGGCCTCTGCACAGTATTTGGTATTGTCTATACACATTTTCAAGCACAGGCACTTTTACAGGGTAGGCATAGTAACTAATTGTTTGATTGCTTGACTGGGATTTTCTGTGTATATAAACTGTGTTCTAGATGTTGGCACACTCATCTGAGGAAGTAACTGTGACAAAAATGTGGTGATTCAGTTAATGCATTCTTATGTTTGTGTACTGCTGTGTACTTCATTAAAAAGTGGATTGTCTTCTGATTGTCTTCCAGTGCCGCCTTCTACAGTTTATTGTTTTCAATACCTTGATCTTGAATTTCAGAAATTGGGATTGCTAAATACACCATAATTATCCATACTGCTTCTCCATTCTGGCTATAAGTGAACTGAACATTTCAACAGTGAGACACAGGGGAGGCTGCTGCCTGGTCTTTCTCATAGTTCTTAGAAACCGTGTAAAAGCTCTGCATGCCCATTTTGTGATGTTCATGCATTCAGAGCCAACCATTCCTCTGTTGGTCTGCAGAATCTCCAGTTTCTTTGAAATCTTGTGGAATCTTCATCAGATGCCACTCCAACTTTGGAGACAGGAAATGAGACCTGCATAACTACAGGCAAGAATAACTGTAAGCAAAGTCCTTAATCGGACCAGCTACATAGCTACCTTTGAATGTTATACCAATTCTGAGGATCTACAAAGCAAAATTCCTAAAAAATTCTGGAATCTTTCTGACTTAGGTGTTCTTTTTCTCATAACTGTCACAACTGGTTGGTTGTCTGACTGGAACGCGAAAATACTGTTCAGGAATTCAGACTCCCCCAAACATTTAGAGGGACATAGATTAGAAATGACTATAAGAATTATCTTACAGTCCATGTCACTTCTAAACTACTGTCCTGGCAAAGGCCAGGGATACCATTTTCCTCTCTTATAACCCCACCGCCAACTTCAGTATCTGCTTATAGTTCCTGGTCATTATTCTTAAAGAACTTTTACCTGAAAGACAGGATATTAAAGTTGTTCAGTCTATAAAATGAGATTTTCCCACATTTATGTTGTAACTCTAACCTAGTAAAGTTTCTGTTGCTTTTCTTTCAGCAAGGTTGCCAGTGACATCATAAATATTTGCACTGGAGTGTGCAACCTTCATGCAGAATTTAACATCCTTAAACGTGAGATGGCTTCCACAACTCACACTTTTTTTCCCCTACTTTTTGCCTATGATATTTAACTTTCCTGAGAGGACTGTAAGCTTAGATGGGAGCATCCTGAAAGACTTTGAGGATATGTCTGTGTCCAGTCTCAGTAAAATTACAGTTTACCTTGGCCGCCCTCAGACTTTTGTCTGTTGCAAATGGTCTATCCTGGTCCTGATATAAACTTTGAAAGAACTCTTTGAATTCATCTTTCTCCTTTTCACCTTCATCTATGAGAAGGACATTGCCTAGGTAATGGGCTGCTCTGTTTCATGGGCATGGCCCTTTTCCCCCCTTTCAGCAGTGTTCAGCTGAAGGTCTCATATGTTGCACCTGTTCTCACACAGCTTATGTGTAGCACTCAGTCATAATCACATTTCCTTACTACTGTATGCCCAGTAGGTAATAGTATTGCTGGTTGGCTAGTAAGTAGTGAAAAACTGAATCCATATATAGTTTGTGAAACACTAGACAGCTACTTTCCCATATAAGGCCAACTTGATGCTTACTAAATTTTTGCTTACATCACTTTTTTGTCTTGCTTTGCCCTATAGTAATTCGGGTTGATGGCGCATGAAATGTATACTTCTTGTATCATATATGGGTATATAGCTGCAAAGCTTATTCCTTCTGGAATTTTCCATTGCACACAGTAGCAGATGATAGTGTTATATGGTGCAAAGCATTAAGACCATCAAAGAGTTGATGCATTTATTTTACTGTGGTTAAACTAGCATTCATGTTGTCAATAATGTGGAGTGGTAATTTTGTGAAACATTAAACCTTTCTTTCAAAGTAAAGCAATCTTGCAAATACTGGACACAACATGCACACATGCACAGGCACACACATATATAAATATAAAGAGAATAATACATGGATAGATGGATCCCTATTGAAAGTCAAGACTCTTAATTTCGATTATTCACAAGCTGAAAAAAAAAGACCAAAAATACCGGAAAAACTTTGAGTATCAAATATCATTCTTCTCCTTTAAACTTGTTTTTTGTAGGGCAGCAAGCCCATCAAACCCCATGAACTTTTAAATACCAACTCAGCGACTGCCTTACCTAGGAAAAAAGGACCTTACTACTTAGATTATATGAAGTCAGTTTTGTGTAGGCCACAAAAATATTACTATAAACATTGCTGTAATACGAAAGCATTGTAACTACATGTACAACCTGGGTGAAGTCTCAGTCTGACACCACACTCTAGTCAGAGGGCAGGTTGAGGTGGGAGTATTGTGCCAAGTGAATGACCAGGACAAACTTTACTGAGAAACGAGTATCGCATTACCTATCACATCAGACACATTTCTACAACAAAAGAAATGCAAATGTCCATGAATTGCTATATTTCTCTGTTTGTGGATAAGTTCTACCTTAACACAGTGTGACATGCAGACCATAGTTTTTTGAAAATAAAATTCCGCCAACATTGCCAATATTTATTTTTCGTGTGTGTGTATATATATATATATATATATATATATATATATATATATAATTTTTTAATCTGTTTTTTTTTTTTTTTAAATGCAGGTAAACAAGAATTGTCTTCTGTCTTCTATTTGCAGCTGAGGAAGAAATAAGGTACAAGAGTTAGCAGAAAACAAGAGTATCCAGGCTGGTTGAGTCCTCTAAGTGTGAGTGCAGTCCCATATAACATGTTCTATCTTTCTCTCTCTCTCTCTCTCTATATATATATATATATATATAGGTTCATAGGTTCATAGGTTGGTACTAGGCTATCGGCCCTAGGGCCTGTACAAGCCTAGCCATAACAATTCCCTGGATATTTCTTCCCACAATATTTACTTCTCTGGAACCCTGTCTAGCAGGGCGACTGATATGATCCCCGGGGTGAATTTCCTATCTCCCATCCAATCATCAAGGTTCCTTTTGAAGAGGGCCAATGAGGCACTCTGCTTGACATGTATGGGCAGTCTATTCCAGAGTATGGGGAGTCTCTGGGTCAGAAACCTATCTCTCCAGCATGTTTTGTTCATTGTGAAGACAAGGTTTAGATCCCTGGAGCGTGTGGCTCAGAGGGATTGGGATTTCTTTAAGTGGAGCATGTCCAACAGCTCAGGGTTCGACGTGGCCTTGTATGTTAAGCAGCGATTGCCTCTGAGTAGACGATATGCCACAGAGTATAGTTGGAGTTTTTTAGATGGTCAGCATATGGCATCTGATTTAGGCCTGTGATTCTTTTAGTGAGGTATTTCTGTGGCCTTTCCAGCTGTTGCAGATGTCTTGTGAGGTACATACCAAACTGGGCATTGTACTCTATAATGGGTCTAATGAGGGATGAGTACAGTGGGACAATGACCTCCTTTTTTCTGGATGAAAAGCCCTTAGTGATGAGGTGTGCCACATAGAAGGATTTCCTGACTGTTGTGGTGATGTGGTTATCGAAAGTGAGACCACTGTCCACCTGTGTCCCTAAGTCTCTCATCACACTATCGATGTTTAGTGTCCTGCCACCTATGTGGTAATGCATGGGTACATGTTTTTTTCCAAAGGGGATAACTATACATTTCTTGGCATTAAGCTTGAGCCCATGACTCTGGCACCAGGGATCTGTTTCTGTAAGGCTTTTGTAGAATATCCACATCATTTGGGGATTCAATAATGGCTCACAGTTTGCAGTCATCTGCGAACTTTGTTAGCCAGAGTCCCTTAGTGTTGGCTTGTACTTCAGAGAAGTAAATGCCAAACAAGAGTGGTCCCAGGACTGAACCCTGAGGTACTCAACTTGTCACTTGTCTGGAGCTGGATTTGGAGTCGGCTACATTTACAGTCTGGGTTCTGTCAGTAAGCCAGTTGGCAACCCATCGAGTGATGTAGGGATTTATGCCCAGCTTAGTAAGTTTATCTATGATTCAAGAGTGGGGGATGGTGTTGAAGGCCTTGGAGAGGTCCATATAGGCTGTGTGGACTGCCTTACCCTTGTCCACAGCTCTGGAGACTGATTCGAAGAAGTCAATCAAATTCAGGAGACAAGATCGGCCCTTCACAAACCCAAACTGGGTGGGGTCCAGTGTTTGAAGGTTGCCAATGTCTTTGTTTATAAGTTTCATGATAATGCGTTCCATGCCCTTGCAGATCAGGCTTGTCAGATTGATGGGACGGTAGTTCCTGGGATCCAAGGCAGATCCTCCCTTGTGGAGCGGGATAACTGTAGCTGTGCGCCACTTAGTGGGTATGAAGCCTGAGGTGAGGCTATGTCATTTTGTAGTTCATGTAGTACACAGCCTGGGATGTCATCTGGTCCCATGGATGCTGTATTCTTAGCTTTGGAGAGTATAGTTTCTACCTGTGTGGCCATGATTATCGGAATTTGGCAATCTTTTGGTATTGAGATGGGCCCTTTAGGGGGTGAGAGTGGGGTGAAGTTGGCACTAAATAGATCTGCCAGGATATTGGCAATATCCTTGGGATCAGTATATTTAATGCCATTCTGTTGCAGCACAGAGCAGATGTGAGCATTGCCATTTAGATTCTTGACATAAGTATAGAATGCCTTGTGGTTGTCTTTGGAATCTTTGGCAATTTTATTTTCGTAACTAGCTTCTGAGGATTTCATGAGGGATCTCAGCTTCTTACTGAGGCTGGTGAGGGAGTTTTTTGCATCCTGGGATTTTATTCTTTTCTGCAAAAGTTTTTTCCTTCTGTTGTACAGTTTGTTTATAGCAGGGGACCACCAGATTGGCTTCTTTTTTGGAGAAGAGCATCTTGGTTCATTATGGGATGGCACGATTCATGCACGAGTGGATGTGCTCGTACAGTGCTTTAGTGTAGGATTCTGCAGTCGAACTTCCAGATCCCGTCTGCGTGGGTGTTGTGAAGTTTGTCACTTCTGACTTCAGTAGCATGAAGTTGGCTTTGGAGAAGTTTTTTAAGGAGGTTTCCTTACTGGGGGGTGGGGGTGGGATGTGGATGTCAAGGGTGATTTGCTTATGGTCAGACCTGACCAATGAGGGGGTGACCACTGGTGTGGAGCATCTATCTTCCATGTTGGTAATGACCAGGTCTAGGATATTGGAGCCCCTGGTGGGACAATGGATTAGTTGATCAAGGGCGTTGGAATTTATGAATTCCAAGATCCGTTGGGAAAAGGAGTTGGTGCCTGAGTAGTTTTCTCAATTAATGGCGGGTAGTTGAAATCACCCAGTATTAAGGTGTTTGGTTGTATCTTAATATTTTCCAGTATGTTTAGAAAGGTGTAGTGAGAATCTTGGGGCATGGTGGGAGATCTATAGCAAGCTACAATTTGGATTGCAGTCTTACCTAGTGTTAGTTGCACCTGGAGAATTTCAGATGCATTGTGTTGGGCAACTAGCCTGGAGGTATGAATATCCTTGGTGAATATGGACACTCCTCCACCTTTATTGTTTCAGTCTTGGTTTTGTGGCTGAAAAGTGTGGTAAGAATTGTAGCCTGGTATTGCAGGGGTGCTTTCTGGAGCCTTGAGCCAGGTCTCAGTTACTGCACAGATATTGATGTTCTCCATTTTTAGGAGTGCCTCGAGAGAGTGCATTTTGAGGTTTAGACTTCTAGCATTGAGTAGCATTACCTTCAGATTTTGCATGCTTTTATCTGTTATGGTGGTGGTTTTATCCTTTGAACCTTGCTTAAAAAAGGCACTATAGGGGTGGCATGTGCTTTAGCCAGTAACCTGAATCCCAGGGGTGACAGGTGCAGACCATCTCTGGCAAAGCATTGTGGTTTGTCAATCATGTCATCCCAGGCAGACAAATACTGGATCCCCTTGAATGACACCAGAAGCTTAACCAATTGTTGAAGTCAATCATTTTGTCCTTATACTGTGATAACATTCTAGGTAAAGACAGGAGGCTACTCAGGGCTAGGGTCATACCTGCCTGGGTCACATGATCCAAGAGCTCTTTCATGTCTTTTCATGTAGTCCAGGGAGGTACGTCTCAAGTCATTCACTCCAGCATGGACAATAACAGAGTCGTATTTGTACTTGTTGTGGAGTGACTTGAGTGCATGCGTTATGTGGCAGATTCCGGCACCTGACAGGCAGCTGACTGTAATTTTCTCCTTGTTCGGCCTAGTGAGTGGGACATCAGTGTGCCTGACTATAGAGTCACCTATGACTAAAAAATATATATATATATATATATATATATATATATATATATATATATATATATACATATATAGAGACACATTACAGAAGTTTATTATTTTATCTTAAACTATTTAGAAATGTGTATAAAAAAGTTCACACTACATATCTTAAATAAATTAATTTAAATCCTTACATTAGTGTAAACAAGCATGAGAAATATGCCAGTGTGCAACTGCTGTACTCTGTCTAAAAGTGTTGTCTTTAGTGGTCATAAGGAAACATTTTTACAGCATTGTAGATGAAAAAAAATTGCAGTGAAACCAGTACCTTTCCAGTAAATATAGCAGCTCTGTCAATACAAGCAATATTATTTTATGTTTAAATGATTATTTTTAATAATTGCAAAGGGTGTGTTTAGGAATGTATTGAATTTCAGAAAAAAAAAAACTTAAGGAACTTGAATGGAACACACTCCCCTTCAAAGTCCTCTCAAGCATCCTATGAATTCATCTGAAGTATGCATAAGAACTGCTCATATCATTTTTCTCATGTACTCAAGCACTTCCCAAATGGGTACTCCCATTGTCTGCACAAGCACTTCCAGCACACAAGTTTTGCTTCAATAAAGATGAAATTTTAATGTTTGCTTTACAAAATGAAATGGCATGTAACATGATGTGTGGATTTATTGCATATTTTCTCTTCTTTCTGTTTCATATTTTCTCTCTGTTTTAATTATTTTAATTATGTGTTTCATGCTCCTTTATTATTTGGCTTTTCATCCATTTATTTTACATTTTTTACAGATTTAAATCCCTCAGGAGGGGCCCAGGCAAGTGCCTTCCAAATTAGGGAGTGGTCACCCTCTGCCTGTCTGAAGATGTCCTTGCAGGGACTGGGCAATAGCACTAGTCCTGCAGGCACTCCAGCATGTCACAACCTGGCAAGCCTCACCAAAAGTGGGGTTCGAAATTTGGTAGTGGATATACTGCAGCAGGTAGTAGACAGACCAATTCAGCCTTTCAAAGCCTGTCTTCAGTGTGTTGAAGGCACACTCTTGAAGTTGCTGCTGACTGTGACACTGCCAGCCCAGCTATCTGGAATTTTGTAGTAATTCTATGTCATTTGTGAATATTGATATTATTTATACAGAACTGTAGTATGTCATTTGTGAATATTGATATGATTTATATAGAACTGTATGATATGTACTGAGCTTCAAAAATGTAACCACAGTATACCCTGCTGGAACATAGCAAATTAACTTACAAAACTTCAAGAAAATAAGCTGAAATGAAGTGATTTATAATGTGCTATAAAAGTTAGTTAATGCAGCAAGGAGACAGGATGTCTACAGCTAGAAAATGTTCTATTGTCTGAAAAGAAAAGTAATTACTAGGTTTAAAATGTAAAGTGTTTGATTGCCTTATGACTTCCTATCAGCTACACAGTTCTGCAAACTTCTGAGAGATATGTACTTCTCACACCGAGATGTTAAAATTCTGTTAGTATCTGTTTAACCTGGGAACTGAAGTCAGGTGACAAAGAGTGATGTCATCCAACCTAACCCAGCAGTAATGTTTATTATTAATTTAAGAACTCTCTCAGAAAGAGACTAGGCATTTTGTATCTTGTCTTGGACCTAGAAACATCCACTCAGCACTTCTACCTGCGTGTTTTATGTAAGTAAGACGTAGGGCATAGTATCTCTTAGATATAGATAGGAATATAGTAAAGATTAGTTTAGATGTTTTCAACATTTATTTGAGTCTGTCCTGCAATGTTGTTTTAAAATATTTCCTGTGATTTTAAACTCTGAAGTAACTGTTTGTTTATTGAGTATTGTCTTGTTATTTTATTATTTATTATTAAATGTATTTAAACTTATCTTTGTGGCTGATATTTGTGAGACATATTTATGCTCTGAGAGTACTTGCATATGTATTTGGTGACACTGTACAGGCGACTCCTAAATAGCCTTGCTTGGTCAGACTACCATTTGAATTAATAGTAACATTACAGAGTAGGATGGGACACCCTTTGTAAGGGCCTTATAGTAGCTGATAAGTAAGGGTGGCTGGTGGCAGCTGGTACTACCTTATAGTCTGTGCAGAAAAGGCCATAGCTAGTAAACCTGTGCCAGCCTTTCCTAGGTGTGTGTGTGTGTGTGTGTGTGTGTGTGTGTGTGTGTGTGTGTGCGTGTGTGTGTTTATTTATCAATCAAATCTCAAAGTATGTGTGTGTCAGCTACTTGGGCAGGGACACGAACCACTGGTTGGACAGAAAGGGTGCTGGAGGTCTTAGCTTGGCCACTCGGTTGTGATCTTAACCCTATAGCTGTGCCAGTGGAGAGTCTTATTTAGGGTCTGGAGAAAGAGGGAGAAACCATCCCCAGACTGACTGTGATCTCTGTGTGCTCCTAAGGGAAATTCCACTTTACTGTGTGTGTGTGTACTTATCATCCTCCCATTGTGTACATCCCTCACTGTTACCAGTGGTGAGGATTGAGGCTCCTTGATTACTGGGCCAGTGCAGGGGCATCACACTGACCACTGCCCCACCATATGCCCCTACCCTCTCAACATCTGGCAGTGGAAGTATTTTAGGATTTGTGGACTATGGACTTCTGCACCATCTCTTCCTCAGCCCTTTTTCCCTTATCCTTTGTCCATTACCTTATTATCACTTTCACACCCACACTATCCTCTCATATAAAAAATATTTGAAAAAACAGAGGGGGTCTATCCCCCAATAAAAACATAGTGACCCTTCTCTTCCACCTCCTCCAGCACAAACATTTTTGCTGTTTTTCTTCTTTGCTTTCCTCTTTGTTTGTCTCCTCTTTTTCATTCTTTCCTATCACCCTCTTTCGATTCTTTAATGCTACCATCAGAGTGCCCACATAAAGATACCCCCATATACAACTTTATAAATCCTCCTTTTTTAAAATTTTGATTATATACACTGTGCAGTCTGCTGCTTACTTTATACCTTTCAAGCATGACTGTGCTTAGTCATGTCTGGAAGTGATACTCAAACACATTCCAAATAATACAAAGCTTCACGTTTTTCCATATTAATTTGCAAGTTCCTAATGCTGACTACTTTACACTTTTGCCTTAAATTGGTTTACTTTTAAGAATAGCTTTGCTGTTGCTTACACAACACAAATAACCTGTGCTGACTTTATTTGCACATACATATAGCGGTGCTACTCTTAAATAATTGTGACAAATTTGCAAAGTACCAGACTATGAATATGAGCCATAGTAATCTCGGACTTAGTATGTGTAAGTCCAAGTATTCCGCCATTCAGTCTTCACATGTAACATGGCATTCCAAGTCCCACTGTTTTAAATTATCACCTGTAAGGTTAGATATTTAGACAGATAGATAGGCAGACAGAGTAAAATGCATATAGGTGTGTGTGTGTGTGTGTGTGTGTGTGTGTGTGTGTGTGTGTGTGTGTGTGTGTGTGTGTGTGTGTGTGTGTGTGTGTGTGTGTGTGTGTAAAATACACTTGGATACACATACATAATTCTAGTAAAGTACATTCTGCAAAATTTCAGAAATTTCATTTTCTGTTGTAATTGAAGCAGGTACTGGCAAACATAACATGAACGCAATTATTTTTTCTCTACCACTGTGTAGTTATCAATTGTTTTACTTGAACCATTGCTTAGAAATTGTAGTAACAAGCAGAGTTTAAATGAAGCTTAATCCTGGAGAGAATATTGGCCTGAAGCCTTGACTGACAAGTAAAAAGAGAGCAAGTCTCTAACTTAGGTTTGTATGACTGGCACATTTCAACTGCAAAACCACACATTGCACCTTACTGAGCAGTACGCTGTCAAAAAGTCATGTCTTGACTCTGAGCAGTGCCTTTTCAGTCCTGATAATTAAGAATTTTTCCACTGCTAAAATATACCTAATCCATATGAGACCAAATTAAGCATTTATGCAGTGAACCAAAGGCAATATTCTAGCCTAGTCTTTTCTGAGTCAATATTCTGTTTATTTTCATGTTTATCAAACAGCTTTTTTGCAAAATGGAATGATGCAATTCCCATAGTATAAAAGAAAGATAAACAAATCAGAATCCAGTAAAATGAATAAAACTCTATACCTTGACATCTTATTTTGTGGCTGATGAATGATTAGTATATGATTTTTTCTGTTAGTTAACCTGAATTATCATTTTCATTCAACAGAAACACACCTCCTTCTGATCGCTGCATGGAAACTGATCAATATAGAATAACTTTTGATGTTTTAATTTTCTAGCATTTCCTTTCAAGGAGCACTGCATTTGTTCTATAATTATTCCTAGGGAAGACCACAGTGCCTTTATTTCTATTAATGCCAAATAGGAAGGTCTTTATTCTTTAATCACTTTGTTCTTTTATAATGTATGCTTTCAGACACACACTCAACAACTTGCTATGTGATCGCAGTCTGTGACTGTAATGAAAAATTTAGTAGTGGTCCAGTGTAAAGTAGGAAGATCTTGTGAATTTTAACTACACATTTAGCCCTTTGTGTAATGGCTCCTGTGGCTCCTGTGGCACCTGTGGCACTGACAAATAATAAGCAAAGTTCAATATTTTGGTGGGAGGTTGGTGTAATGATTAAGATGTTTACCTTATAAGCACAAAGTGTAGGGTTTGATTTGCACCTTTGAAAAAGAAATTGGCTACTATTGAAATGATGGACAAGGGCAGCTATTCTGGCAGTTATTTCCTTTAGGGCCTGATCCTCTAGTTAAAACTGAGTCATCTGGGACATAGCCCTGTCTCCCTCTATCTTCATTATGGCAAAGATAGTGGAATAGTTATCTGTTACATATAATTAGATAAGGTAATAGGACTGCTACATTTTAAATGTCGGTGAGGTCATTTCATTAGTTAGTGTCATTTTTTTCTGCTATTGCACTTAGCCTTTCTCACAGTTAAAACTTAGCATAGGCTATGAGCTGTTAAGAAGCCACTTACAGTAGCACAGGGTTTGATTCCCTCAGTCTCCTTTTGCATGTTGTGTGTCTATGAGAATGTTACTCAACCAGCCAGTGCTCCCAGGATGAGTTTGGAAAGGTGCATGTGGATCAATGCTTTACCCCTATTAGTAACATAATGAGTCCTAATTTTCATTCAGAAACTCAAAATGATATGAAGTCTTATGCTACAGTAGCACAATATATTTATATTGTGAATGGATTTTATATTGGCAATAATTGCTACCATATTTAGTTTAACTGGTAACCTTTCTTAGAGTGTTTAGCCATGATCCCATAGATGATAGCTATCCAACCCAACACATCCACTAAATGTCAAAACAAGTGGTTTCTCTTACATTGCACACGATTACATTATAACAGCTAGAGTTACCTTTAGTTAGAATTCTAATGTATAGGCCTTAAGCCATAATCTTACAGATGCTAGTGTTTCACCTTTGGATCCTCAGCTTGACAGATAGTGTCCGAATTAAACAAATGACTATAAAGACAGGTTTGCACAGAAAGGTTATTATGGTTGAACAGTGAATGAAGCTTTGAGCAAGATCATTGAGCAAAGGACCACTAAATCTGTCCCTTATTATTTCTACTGGAAATAAATATATTAATGTTAAAACCAAAGATTATGCTAATGTGACATTCAAAGTACCTTCGGCCAGGGGTATAGATCTCATTAAAAATATAATTTCAATACCTAATGTATTCTAATGGGTAATACTGATCATAACTCATTATAGTAGGAAAAATCTAACTTGGTATGTCTAATAAACAATGATATTAAACTCCTGTTTTAATTAAAGGTAGCAATAAATAATCTAAGTGCTAGAAAAAGGCATATATGCCAGTGAAACCTTTAGTTGTTGAAACACATAAATTAAATAGATACATTTGAAAATTTAGTAACAGGAAAAGTATATTAACTGCAAGCCTGTGCTAACATCCTAGTTAATATATTTGGCTAGTTATGAGACATTTAAATCATTCTGGACCCGATTCAAAAATTATTTATGCTTATGGTAGCATATTATTTCAAGCTCTGAACACTAAGTGAAACATAAGTAATTCTAAAACATAACTTCAATTATTCTTTGAGAAGCATATTCAAATAAGGAAACACATAAATCCTAATGGTTGTGTTGCTTTCGTGTTGGTACATGAATGAACAAGTCTTCATGGGTTCTGTTTAACCAGCTTTATTCTATACAAACACTTTACTGTAAAGCTTATTTGACTATGACTAAATAACTTATATACAAACTAACTGCTGTGATCATACATGCTTACACACTGGCTGCATCTTCAAAATGGCACTAGGGATTTCACGTGTCAAGACTTTATACGTGCATGCACAGCCTCACATGCTTCTTAAAGACAGAGCACACACACGTTACACTCTGCTCTACAGGGTGACTCTGACTTTCCACCCAGTTTCTTAGAAGTTTCCTCCTCACTGCACTGAACTTTAGGGTAAGTATAGACTGGTATGCACACAGATTTTAAATGATATCCTCGGTGGTATAGCCTGCTGCAGTTTATGAGGATTCCACACAATTTTAGCATTGCTAGCTTCATCTGTATAAAATATCTATAACCATAGGCAGTATACCAAAAATCACTCCTTATACTTATATTACTGATGACATCAAGATGAATTTTGTAACACCAATGCATTTGATGTCATTTTTTGCACAGGAGAGGACTCTGTATTTGACATAACATAAGAATTCTGAAACACATTATGAAGTACACATTCTTTTTCTTTGTGTGAGCTCTCACAAATAATATTGTAGGTATCCATATGGCATGATAGTTTCAACAGATTTCAGACTTCATGACAAGAATGACAATGTGGTTGGCTTGGAATGTGTAAAACCATCTTGTGAATAAATAATGCAATTCATTAAAAATGCAATGTTTCTGAATTACAGCCACTCGCAATGCCTCAAATGGTAGTACACTCTTCTTTGATGCTAGAAGATCAGAAGACTGTGTGTTCTTTTCCCATATTGCGTACATGGACTCATTTTTTTTCAGTACCATCCCTGCAGTAATGCACAAGGGGAGTGTTGCACTTTTGAGTGTGTCAGTCTTTGGATGGGGCATTAAACTGAGGTCCCATCTGACTGAGATGATGGCAGCTCAGGTGGATATAAAATAGCATGTGGCACTTATTGCGAAAGGTTAGAGTTTAAATAATTTATTTCAAACATAAGTCATATAAACATTTCAATGTTAATTAATTGGAAATGAAGAGACATGAACATGTTTACATATTTGTAAAAAAAAATGTACTATTATACAGTTAACAATAACACTTAGCATTCCATATGGTTCATAATGTATAATACAGCCATACTAACATTTTGTTTTTTTTGGAAAACCTAAGCAATATTCAGCACCTTGACAAAAATGACTGCATCCATTAATTTAATGGCTTAAATGAAAAAATATAAAAAAGAAAAAGGTTTGTGCATTTATCAAAAACTTTCTAAGTGTAAAGCATTCAACAAAAACATGTAAACTGGACTCCAAGAGCCCACATAAAAAAAATATGTTCTAGCATACTTTTATAACATTACAATCCCTTAACTGGCAAACTTTGATGCCCTTTTTTTTCCATATAATACCATTAAAAAAGCCATGTTAATATAAAATATATTTGCAACCCAGTCCCTTTCACAAATAAAGAAGACAAACTTTTCCATTCCAGCTCATAAAAAGCATATTTTAGAACAAGTGTCATTCATCTTCCCACGTTACATATCTAAGATATAAACAGTCAGATTCCATTGTCTGAATTTTCCATATCAGCTATATTTCTGTCGGCATATAATCGTACCACAACCTTTTTAAAAGAAATTTCAATCTTTCTGCTACTGACTCATAACATGGCTTCAAAATTTTCCTACCTTAATCTGTTTTAAACAATATCAAGATTCTGAACAAGGTGAATCATAATAAGAACACCATTCAAGAAAAAATGTTGAAACACGCCACTTTTAATGTGGTTAAAATGTAATTTCAAAATTCCCAAAATATGCTTAATAGCTTTACTTCTATCCTTTCTTGCAATAAAACTTCTCCAGTCACATGTGAAGTTAATTTCACCAAATACATATGCAATAAATAAACTTTCACTTACAAGTTTATTAAATATGTTTTCCACTGTCCAGCTTCCACGATAACATTTCTAATCACTGATTTTCTGTTTCTTGATCATTACCAACTTCAATAATTAACACTTGACCTTCATCTTTCATAAAGGGAAAGGGTTTGATTCTTACCTTTGAAGGGAAATTGTTTAGGCTTAAAATAGTCTGCAAGGGCAGCTAGCCCAGCACTTATTATGAAACTACCAATATAATTCATCTTCAGTAAGATGGCCATGCGGAAAATCTATTGCATCAGTCAACTGTAGGTAAACATCATACTTCCACAAAACCATATCAATCACAAAACACAGAGTCATAAGTCATAATGAGGTTGTAATAAAACTTTGTCAAAACCTCCTAGAAAATACACTAAAAGATCTCGGTCTCTAGCACACAAGGCAACACCTACTCCATTTCCACTCACACATAATGAAACTATACACAGCTCATGCAGGAGTAACATTAGATCAGTCCTAAGTCCATAAGGCCCACTAAGTCTATTTTCACTCAAGGAAATAATTCTGCCACGTGTGACCCAGTAGTTAGTGCAGACTCCACACTCAGCAGAATGGATAAGAACAGGGTGACTGTAATCCACTTGTCTGTTGCAAAGATCTGCCCTATTGCAAGGCAACTGAGGTCCTTTAAATCAGACAAAAATGACTATGACCTAGATATGGTCTATGTGGAAGTGAATGGCCTGCGGCAGTGCACTGAGAGGGTCATGCACAGAGACATGATAGAACTTGCTATGCATGTGTTAAAAGCAGGAAAGGCATAGTCTTGAGTAGTAGCCTGTCTTCAGCAAGAGTCATGTTTATATACTAAGCCAAGATAATTGGCTTTAATAATTGAATAAGTAGATGATGTTACAGTAAGGAAATCCAACATATGTAAGTCTGTAATGAGAGTGTAAATAACTTCATGTTTCACAAAAGATAGCTCATACCCCTCTTAGCACTGCTTCTCCATACTGGTAAAAGCCTTTGTTGTCCGCATAGTACTTTTATCTAGGCAGTGCCTGCCTGTTGGACATTCTAACATAGCAAGCTCAAATTCAAGTTTGGACAATATCAGGATAGCTCTACTCAATGCCCAGAGTATGAATATAATGACAAAACCTGAGGCCCTCCTTCAGCTCAAACACATTCATACCCCCAGATTTAATAAACTCTGTGTAGGAATAGTGTTATTCTTACACAGAGTGAATGGTCTCCATGTCTGCATCTCCCTCTCAGCAGCGCGCCTTGCATATTAATGAAGGCACTTTACTGAGGGGGAACCATGTACATGGATACTGAATGAGTGATAGGGGGTGTGTTACAGTGCTCACAGATCTATAACATGCCCCCTGCACTCTCAAAGTGCTGTACAGCACTAAAACAATAAAGAAAGTGTCCTTGGACATTTATTTAATAATGCTAAGTGCAATGTCACATAGGGGGTGTGTTATCGTATCCGTAACACAGCCCCTTCATTGTCAAGGTGCCATACAGCACTAAAACAATAAAGAAAGTGTTCTCAGACACTTATTTAATAATTGTAAGTGTAATGTTATGTAGGGAGTATGTTACAGTATCCATAACACACCCCCTGCATTGCTAAAGTGCAATATGGCACTAAATTATTCAAATAAAGTGTTCTTGGACATGTTATCATAAGTAAATGTATGTATATCACACAGGGAGTGTGTAACAGTGTCCACAACACACCCCCTGCACTTTCAAAGTGGTGTACAGCACTAAAATGCATAGTATTTGTGTGTTCCTGGCCATTCTGAAAATGTAGCTGTAGGGGGTCTGTAACACACACCCTGTACTGTCAGAGTGACGTATGGCATGGTAATTAAATGTTATTTCTCCTATTATATGTATTTGTTATATATTTTTTTCTTTTTCTTTAAAGTTTAAGCATAGCTGAGTGGGTTTGCATGTCATGGTGCGTTGCTCAGCTGGGATTAAAGGTATCAAGAAGCTATATAGAAATGTATAGCTGAAATCTTCACAACCAAGTTAGCTGAGTGGTTAGAATCACAGCTTTGTGTGCAGTAGCTGCACAGTTTGAATACCCAAACAGACCATTCATCTCCTACATGAGAAATCATTTTTATATTAATTTTTATTTTATTTATTTATGTAGCTATTGATATTTGTTAACCAGGGTAATATAGCTGGTCCAGAATCCCAGTGTCAGTAGAGATATGAGGTGAAAACCACTATTTAAACACAAGTGTCCAATACAGTACAGTCACACCCCAAGGTAACATAATGAAAGCACATAGGGGAAGGTCATGTAAAGTAAAATACATACACTTAATAATAATGCATCAATAATGAGTAATTAATATCCATTTTTTAAATTAAAAATCTTGTTTGTCTTTAGCTAAGTTTTGCTAAGCACTGCTAAGCCAAGCCAAGCAATGCTTAAACAGGACCTGTTTGAGCAAAACTTAGCAACGCTTAGCTCCACTTAGCTGGTTTGAGCATTGCTAAGCAGTCCCCTTCTAAGCAGTCCTCAGCTGAGCTAAATGGATTTGCACACCGCTAAGCACTGCTAAGCATTTGTTACTTTAAGAACTGCTTAACTAAGCTTAGGGGGATTGCGCACTACTAAGCTGTGCTTAACATTTTTAAAAATGGTCCATTGGTGGCAATGGACAAGAAAAAGACCTTATTTAAACCACACAGCTGGGAATACAGGCAGAACCTGCTAGAGTTTAATCCATGCAGGAACTATGGCAGGTGCTGGAGAGGGAATGCACTTTTGGGTGCAGTGGTGGGGCATGTTGGAGTCCAGGATCATGGCTAGGCTCCTTGCTAAGAACCATCATGACAGACTGCTACAGGGCTAGTACAAGGGCTCAGAATACAAGTCTGAGTCCTGGGACCATCTAGCACATGAGCTCACCAATGCCACTGGAATCCTCTGCACTGGTAAGCAGATCTGTCATCATTATGATGACTTGAAGCAGAGGAAGGGAGTGCTCGTGGCCCAATGGATCCAAGATTTTGGGGCCCAGAATGCCCCAGAAGTGTGTAAGTGGATCAACTGGTAATTTATCAAATTGTGGTATGAATATCTGATAGACAGGTTTGCATAATGGTATTTTTCCCTCCATAGCTGCAGTCGAGAGGGCTTGTAACATTGAAGCCCACACTGGGCATTTGGAGAGGCCGTGCCAATAGTGTGGTGTGTACCGATCTATCTTGCAATATATAGTACAAGAAATAAGAAAGTGTAATAATCTACTGCCATTAGGTATAGTGTGTTCTGAATGTACTGAATAAATGTGTTGTTAGACCCACATTGATATAAGTGACTAGTGCCAGGTACTGTGCAATACAGATGAAGGCAGCAAACAAGCTACTATTGATGAAAGAAAGCCAATACTGTAGTAGTAATGTGTAGGAATGACGTAAGAATATACAATATGAATACTAAGGCTCTGGTAATAAAGTGCACTGTGATTGCTACTGTGAAGGTAATAAATGACATTCATTCATCATCTACAGGATATGCAGTACAATTGAATTTAGAATTTTTAATGAAATAAACCACTGTGTCATGTCACCCTTAATAAAAGTTACTTCCACAAACTGTTGTGTTTAGTCTGGTCTGTTCTTGAAGAAATACAATTGCACAGGTGCTACACAGCAAATATGGCTATGAGACCATGAATTGAGTGAGGTTTGGCTGATAACCAACTTTTATGCAAACTGTAGATGTGGAGCTGTAAAACAAGATACAATGAAATTTGATATATGTTCTGTACTAAGATCTGAACCTTGGACAGTACTGTGTAATGTATTATAGTGTGTTCTCTGCAGCATTGTCTTGTGTTAACCTTTGCATTTCAGCTATATGTAGTCCTGAATGTAGGTATGCTGATGCAGGCAAGTATGAGACTGTAATAGCTGGAGACTGCAAATATATGATGTGCAAATGTATATGGAGCAGGTATGCAACACAGCACCCTGCTATGATCTGCACAGGTCACACATATTCACATCCACTAGGGATTAAATGTGTATACCTGCATTCAAAGTATTAATACCAGTTCACTATCTATCATGCATGAATCTCATGCATGTATGTTCATCTGTCACTACAGTCTTCTGTGACACTCTACTTATATTACAAGGTCAGACTTTGTAATCAAATGATTTTTAGTCAGAAATCAGTCAAGCTGCCAACAGCAGTGGCCCAGCAGCTCAGTGTGATAAGAAATAGATACATTGTCAATTTTTGCACACACAGACCATGATTTGAATCCGGCGACTGGTACTAAGCTGTGTTTATAGTTACACGCAAGTAATCCTGACTATTTGTAGAAACAGTCAGGTAGTGTTAACAGATATTTTCTCCACAGGGCTTACAGGTAAAGACATTTTTGTATTAGCTGTATAAAGGGTATACTAATAAACTGTATATAAATGTACTAGTGTCCAACCCCATGCCTGCAATGATAGTAGGATAGGTTTATACACCATGCACTCTTCCCAATACATGTCTCTCAAGTGTCATGCTGTCATGGATAGTGATCACTGTTGCCAATAACCTTGGACACAGATATAAATTCAGCTGAAGTATGCCAGTAGCACATTGACACAACATCAGTGCAGGATACACCTTGTTAGTCATATATGTGACCCTGACATGTACGTGTCCCCTCTAGTTATGTACCTAGAGTTATCACAGCTTGCTCCATACCATTCCAGGTCGACAGCTTAACATATATGTATTTGCTAAAGAAGCTATAGGCCACAGGTAGATGTAAAATAAGGGCAGACCTGTAGTGTATTGAGCAGTACTGTTGCAAAAAATATAGTCTATACAGTTGATAATGCACTGTTTTTCTATTCCCCCGCCCCTTATCAGCATTGCTAATTATTATTCATATACTACGGGTATGTTGTTCTCAAAACCTAATGGTGGGACTTATGTTGTATCATTGTTCATATATTTCAATGGCATACTAACATACTTTGTTCAAATTCCACTGTTGGTGGCCTGTTGTCATAACTGTTACTGGCATGCTGTTACAATAATGACTGTTATTCCATTTATGCATGTGTTCCTTTTGATATGCAGTTTTTTCAGTTTTATTGTTCTGGGTTAATTGGAACACCCATGCATGCTGTTATAACTAATGTTGAAATGTTTTGTTCATGACTAACCAATACACTTTGACAAACGTCAACACCATAGCATGTTTGGGTAGGTTGATCCCATCGGATCTGCCTGTCTCACCTCATCTGGCCATGTCACTCAGTCCCAGCATGTCTGGGATCCAGCCTTGAGCTACCTCCTCTGTTGGTCCTGCACCACCCTTGGGTGGAAATGCCTCAAGGGATGGGGCCTATCCCCCCTAACACGGGTGTGGAGAGGACCCTGTCACCTGACACCAGTTCTGAGGTATGGTGCACATGTCATACAGTGGGATTTGGATGATCTCCTGTGCCAGATAGAGAGCAGACTGGTGCACCTTGAGGGGCAGGCTAGCCCCGGTGCACAACCCCCAGCACAGTCACCTTTGGGGCTGTGAAAGGGCAGTGGTGACTACCCACAGGTGGAGACCTCAGTCCGATTGTTTCCATCTGGGGGCACATGGTCATCTGATTTCCAACCACATTCACCGTCCAAGGTGTTTACCCCCCTCATGTGTCATACACCACCCCTGTCCGCTGTCTTGTCTATCTTGTCTGTCTGCATAAACAGCCTCTCCTACATAACTTACCTCCCCAAATGTACCTACAACCCTCCCCAACAGCTCACTCTCACCTTAAAAAAAATGGGCATCTGTCCCAAAAAAAAAAATCATGCATATTCATATATAGCTCTCCATTTCGCCGCCATGTACACTAATGTTAAGAAATTTCCCCATGAATTACTCAACAAATGTATGTCACCCACACCCCTCCCAGTGGGGTGTGAGGTTTTAAATTCCAAATTGTCCACATCATGCACAGCTGTTGCTGCACAAGAAATTGAGAGCTCTAATCCTTTCCTACACCTGTCCTACACATCCCTACCTGCCTTTCATAATGTTTTTCCCCATGCTTGCCCCCATTTCATTACTTTCCTATCACCCCTTTTTTCTTTTCTTTTTTTGGAAATAGCACGGGTTTAAGTGAGGGTAAGCAATGCTAAGCAGGCCTAAGCACTGCCTAGCATTGCTCCGCATCACGCAAAACCATGCAAACCCACTTAAAACTGCTTTAATCACTCTATCTCATTCAGGCACTGTTCTGCCCAGCAACAAAATAACCAACTCTGGCATCTTGAACCCAGGCCCCTGTGCATTAGAATCAGAGCAATGCACCACTAGGCCATATCAGGTCTGGGGAAGTTGTACTGCTTTTGTAAATATATCATGTAGTACAATCATGTAACATAAAAGGAAAAAAGACATCACTGCCAATTCTTGAATGCAGTACTCTGTGCACTAGTGTCCACTAGGCCAAATAAACTCTGAAGAATTAGTAATGCTTTTGTCAATATATCATGTGGTACAATGGGTCTATATTACATAGTCAACACCATATCGTCAAAGTCTAGTAACACTGAATACCTAATAAAGACATGAAAAAAGTAAAAAAACAGAACTACTTGCTTTAAGCCGGGGGGACAGCCCCCCTGCATCCCCCACATGGGGAGCTGCACTCCCCACACCCCCTGCTACTTAAATATTCCAACTCCAAGACCGCACTACATTGAAGTAAACAGAAATCTCCTCTTATGGAGATTTTTGTTTACCTCTGATGTTCTGTGGTTTCGCCGTTTACATGTCGACAATGTCAGATTCGACATTGTGAATGTTTGCGATTCTAATATAGACCCGGTACAATGATGTAACATTAGAAGAAAAAAGACACCACTGTCAATTATTGAACCCATGGCCTTCTGAACTATGTTCAGAGAAACACACCATTACATCAACTCAGATCTGGGGAGTTAATGCATTTTGGCTACACATATCATGCAATACAGTGATGTAACATTAAGGGAAAAAAGACACCACTGCCAAATAGTGCACCCAGAACCTTGTCATCTACAATGTAGTGCATTACACCAGTAGGCCAACAGAGCTCTGGTGACCATGTAGTGTTTTTACAAACATATCCTGATTGCCAATGACACACTATTCCTATGTATACTGGGACAAATCAAAGCGTACTTCGGCTAGGGTGGCCACCTGCCCCACTTTGCGAGGAACAGACCCTCTTTGGACAGTTGTGTCCTGCAAAGAAATAGAAACAATGGCAAATGTCCTGAGATATTAGAAGAAACATATTTCCTATATTTTATGTAACAGTTGCATAAAACAGTTATTCTGTATCTGAAAGACCTAAATGTTATAAGAAACAGAATACGAAACTAAAATGCTACAAGAATAAGCTTTTATTTGGTAAAAAAACTGAAATTCTGTCCTTTGTGCTGGCCATGGGAATGTTTTGCCCTGCAAATTCGCTGACGTTTTTACCAAAAATGTCCCACTTTGGCCATTTGAAAAGGTGGCAACCCCAACATGGGCCTTGACACAGACAATAAACCGGTACACCAACAAATAAATGCTGCTGGATGTACAGGAGGCCTACAACATCAGGTAGAGCTGACAAATGCACAGACGTTTGTTGAATGAACACATTTGTGCCCCCTACTTATGGCAGGGTTGCCATAAAACCTACTCTGTGTTGATATACTGGCAATACAGTGCAGATTGGGGTTAAAAACCATGACAGACAGCTCAGTGTTACACTTCATACCCATCAAAACACACATGTCCTTCCCAATCATGTGTAACACACTGTATGCATGCACATATGTCTTACAAATGCACCTGACATACTATAATACCTTAATAGTAATATAGCATATAATATATATTATCATAATATAATTTATTATCATGATATATATAATATATTATTATTATTAATATATATAACATATATTATTAATATATTATATATCATCTATCTGTTACATTCCTAGCATGTGTCACATCTGGACACCCACAATCCTGGCCCACAGCCCAGTCTGTGGCACAACAACTACATGCATGTCAATACAACATAGGAATAACTGAGCCACGTAATGTCCAGCAAAACTGGTTGCTCACACCACACTCACTTCCACCACAGTAGCACGTTAAAGGCCTACAGGGTGGGACACATATGAATATGTGTTCTAAATGTTGCCTAACATTCCCTGAATGTCACTATTATGTGACATATGTACCAGAGGCACATGCTTCACCTGGTCTGTTATGGGTACCCTCAGCCAGGCCATGCTGTGACACAACAGCTGACACCGCTACCTCACTGACAGTAACAGCTTGCTGTCCCCCATGCCTTCACAATCCCTAGTCTGACTCCTGGCCAGAATGCAGCAGCTGCAGCCTTCTACACATGCAGTAGTATGTCCAGCTACCTGCTACAGACCTATCATACCTCCCAAACACCTGCAGAAGAATATCCACATTACACACATACATCAAGGGTTGGGGGGGGGTGCTCATGTGAAAGGGACATGTGTCACAGTCTCCCCTACAAACATATACAGCTGATAGAACAGGATCAACTGTAGCAGCATACACATTCAGATAAAAAGGATCTACGACACTCGCATATGCCTGTCTCCTTACTGACTCCAGCACACATTGTTCAACAGTACATTGCTACAGAATCTGATAGTCTGTTAACAATGGCCAGACCTAGCATGTAAAACTGTATACATAACACATCAATTCAAAAAGTGAACAGTATTTATACCTATCCTATGTAAAGCTGTAGCTTCAACACCTCAAT
Organism: Protopterus annectens; assembly: GCF_019279795.1. Classification (NCBI taxonomy): domain Eukaryota; kingdom Metazoa; phylum Chordata; order Ceratodontiformes; family Protopteridae; genus Protopterus; species Protopterus annectens. The sequence continues at coordinate 1,985,465,742 of NC_056728.1, read as the reverse complement.
AATGTCCTCCTCACAGGCCAAGAAAAGGGGCAAGGCCTATATGAATGCCTTAATTATAACACTGTGTAGCCATGCTATTGGTTAATGGAAAGGTAAGCCAGCTGTTCTGTATGCAACTAGCAAGTGGGAGTCACAGACTGGTGCACAGGCCACCACCTGTTCATGAGCATTACCTACAAAAGGCAAGCTGCTGCCTATGGTAAACAGGTCCGAGCCTTTATTCATGAAAAGAGACTCTGATTCACTAGGATACTACAACTGGATTTCTTCACTCAAAGGAGTAGAGCACTATACCAGGTATATCATTGAATGAAGCATGTAATGGAATGTAGATGGGGGGATGCAGTCATGGGAAATAAGAATTTAAACTGTAGGTCTCGACAACATTGCTTGGACTGACATGTTGTTGTTAGTCTGCTGTCCAGCACCTATGGCCATCCCTTACGGCTCTGGTTGCAGTGACATAGATCACAGCTCTGGCCACTGAATCACCCCAGCACTGGTCAGATCACATATGACTGCTAAGTTTGTTGTATGCTGTACAATACTGACAGTAAGAACTGGTGGATACAGGCGGCATATGACATCATGTGCTGTCAGTGAGCCCCTATCAGTCTGTGAATGTCATACAGGCTTAGTTCAAAGATTGTACAGGTGTCCTTCACCATTAATGAGGTACTCTGGCTAGGTCACTGTGCACTCCACACCTGCATCTCATTGCCTGACACCTATGGGTAGCATATTTGGTGACCTCCTACAGCAGGACAGCAGGTTATAGGTACTAGTAATGGGGGAACACTGGCTCTGGCTCAGCAAACAATGTAAGGAAATGCATACAGTACCAGGTATTCATGTACCATTACTGTGTTCCAAGGGGTCTGCCATGTCACAGGCACATTCCCCAAACTCTGGGAGCAACCATCACATATTGTCCAACTGATGTCTGGAAATACACATTTGTGTGGTAGGGGGTCTACATCTATGAGGCACATGTACACATTCTGCAAACATCCGGGTACTTCAGATGTCAGACAGCTATAAGGAAGACACACTACACCACATGTGCACTGCTCTCAGTTATTGTGTAGCACAGATATTGCTGGAATGTCAACATGCACTTGTAATACCACTCACCTATTTTTCGGATGTAGACTGGATGACATGGTACTAACATGCTGCCCATAGGGGACACTCAGCAGTCGATGACAGTGATGGGTGTGGACACATAACAACACAGTCTGTCACACCACTCAGGCCATATCTGCTAGTCCTTGTGCCATATCATGTTACTAGGCTATGGACCCTGAGCAGCCATATGCCTAGGCCAGATGTTAGCTCATGTGTATGGAGACAGCACCCGATGCCTCTATCCAAAAGAGACACAGGCTGTATCCCAATGATGTATGCGCAGTTAACCATCCAGTTAGCCAGGCTATGCCTGCAAAGGTGTAAATAGCTGCACTGCCGGATGTTGACAGGATGCCCATTCCACCGCAGGCTGATTGTGAGGGACATGCATCTGAGCTGCCAACAAGACCACTTTATGTCACACACCAGGTTAAGGGTGTGTGTGTGTGTGTGTGTGTGTGTGTGTGTGTGTGTGTGTGTGTGTGTGTGTGTGTGTGTGTGAGTTAACAGAGTGGAGCATGACTTGCACTTGTGCAGCAGTCCCAGCAATGTCAAGTCTGTGAGTGCCTTGCATGCCACACTGAGGTTACCTATGAGGATTATGTATGAAAACAGGTAGAGGGTTGGCCTTATGGCCTATCGCTGTGTGGTACATGTTTGATGGCCTGGTATTCTCTGTTGGGGAACCTCTGTGATGTCCCCAACTGCTGCATGTACTGTGTGATGTGAATAACAAACAGGGAATTATGCACATTAATAGTCCTCATTGGGGGGAATACAGGGATGTCTATACCCCATTACCCATGATCCCATGATGACATACCCTTATGTATGGCATGGGCCATATAGAAGATTTATCTTATAATGGAAGCAACATTGTGTTGACATCTTATGTTGCCAAAGATTTGTGTCCACAGTACACTCACAACTGATTGTGTGCCTAGGATGTTGTTTGTACTCTAATAATATGTGTGGACATCACTCTCCTCATAGTGGTTCACACTGCATGTCCTGGTATGCGGCCTGAGGCCATGTGTCTGGCAACATTCATGTATCTGTGTGAGAACCTCCTAGGCAGATGTCCACATCATTAGGGAATCTGGTGACAGCACACAGCATGCAGTCGTCTACAGACATGGTCGGACATAGGCTAATGGCTGTTATATGCACCTCAGATGTGTACATCACACATAACAGAGGCCCAAACACAGAACAACAGGTTATACACCTACTTATTGAACCGCATAAAGTGCATTTCCCTATGTGGAATAGGTGGGTCGTGTCAGTGCACTGGTGTGCTAGCCCTGTGGTAACATATGGTGTGATGCATACTCGGCAGTGTTATATCTATGATGGCCACATGGGCAATACTGTCACATAAAAATAGCATTGTCGCCTCACAGTAAGACGTTGTCCTGTTCGATTCTCAGCTAGAGCGTCTTCTGTGTGGAGACATGCGTGAATGGGCGTACCTTCATTGAAGGTTGTGCGTCAGAGCTGGCAAGTCGGCACGTAAAAATCTACTGCCAATCATTAGCGGACCGGAGTTCCGCTGTGGCGACTCCTAACTGGGAAAAGCCGAAAGACACAACTTGCTGGATAAATATCTCACCAAACGTAATAAAATCCAGTCAAAACAAGTGAGATGAGATGAAACCCAGCTTCTTTCATAAAACAGAAAACTTTTAATTGCAAAAATACATAAGCGCTTTCACAGCAACAAGTACTGCTTCTTCAGATGTATAAAGACAGCATCTAGTAAACCAATTTATATACTCTCAAATCACATGCACAAATCAATTAAATGAACCCCTAAAGAAATAGCAGAAATAACATTCATACACAAAGTATACATCACTATTTATGTTTAATGACCATCTATATTTGTATACAAAATTTAAATAAAACAAAAAACTAAAAAAAATGTGTACACACATATAAAAATCCATTATAAATACTGTGTAATCCAATATTTATCTAAAAAGTGTACGTGCCTTAAGTGTTTGGTGATACGTTTATCCAGTAAGTACAGGTCTTTATTTCTATTTTTACATTTGTTTGTTAGACCTGGTGCTGGGGCCATGGCTGAAGAAGGCATTTCTACTATAGAACTTGACTATGTACCAAGAAATGCTACTGGTAAGACTGCTAATTGTTCATTGAAGGAGAGACTGCATCATTTCCTACAGAGGGAAGATAATCCGTTAATAGGTGTGCCTTTGGACTGTAATTTAACAGAAAGGAACACGGATATACTAACACTTTGAGTGAGTATGTCCAAAATAGAAAATATGCTATATAACTTAAAAAGGACTCAGTGTCAATGTTATCATCTAGGGATGTGTTTGAAGTTAAACATGTGTCTTCATGTTTTAAGGAGGCCTGCACATGGTAATACCCATACAGCCCTTTTGAGTGAGTGGCAAAAGTTAAATCTTGAATTGAGTTTTAATTATATCAAACTCCTGACTGACTATGCGCTGAAGGAAGAACATGAGATTATTATGCAGATAGAACATAATGTTGCTGAAATATATGGACAGTTTCCAGTTGATATGGTGGATAAACTGCTTCACACTGTATTGGATGGTCTTTATACGAACAGAAGTTGCTATGTATAAAAATCAAAAAGTTAACCAGGGACAGGAATGACTTTAAAAATGGCCACGTCTTTGCTTGGCTGAGGGTTAACACTTCTAAAAATGAAATTGCTGAAAATGAGACACTATCTATGGTCACTAAGCAACCTGACTCCACCCAGACATCAATGGCCAATGAGGCTCTTTTATTGACACCGAATGATGTCACAAAGTCCCCGAATGTACCAGCAAGCAGTGAGACTGAAAAGATGAATACATATGTTTTGAGTCAACAGAGGGATGGTGAACTAAATTTTCTGCTGCCAATAAAACAAGTTACAGGGAGACGGTCGAGATCTATGAGTAAAACACTGAACAAACGGAAGTCAGTTCAAGACTCTTTAGATGCTCTGGGCATCAAAAGGTACTGAAAAATGACTTAATTTATAATTTATCCAGTAGAGTTTTAAGTAAAGAGGAACTAATGCTCCTATAAAGGGGCCTTTCTTTTGTACCATCACAAAAAAATGATATTACAGAGGTTATATTTGATTTAAAAAGTTTTACTAGGAATGTAATGTTGAAATATGTATTTAAATATTCTGAGAATTATAGTAGCAATATGGTTAAGATGCCTAGTCTGTTTGTACCAACTTTACATCCAATTGTTGAAGCATTTAAAAAGATGTGTTTGGAAGATGTATACAGGAATTATTGTAATGCAAACAGTAAATGTTTTTATAACATCACTGCTAATGAAAGATCGGCTATGCACAATTTGATGCATGATGACACCATTGTAATATGGCCTGCCAATAAAGGTGGTCCGGTACTTGTTCTAGATTTTGACTGGTATGTTAACAGAATGAATGGCATGTTAGCAGATGAACAGTATTATAGGCAAATTATGTTATTTGATGTTTGCAATAAGATACAGACAGTAAAAAATAGATTTGGGCACTTGTTATCAGCAAATTTAATTGATAAGGGTTTACATGGCTATTTAGATAAGCCCATGGCACCACTTATACAACATTTACCCAAATTACATAAGGACCCTATGAATCCACCACTGAGACCTATAGTCTCGGGACAGAAATGGAGTACTGAAGCTATGTCAGTATATACTGAAAAGAACTTATGACCCTTTATTAGCTCTAGATGCCACATTTTACAGGACTCAAGACAATTTTTGATGGATTTTTTGGCTTAACACAAGCTTCTTTTAAGGTGAAGGAATGGTTTTTGGTTGCTTTAAATGTCAAGTTACTATTTACAGTCATTCCCAATGTTACTGGTTTAGAATGGATGAGGCAATTTTTATCTAGTGAGAAGATATTTAGTGAGAGAAAAACAGAGTTGCTATGTGGTTTGTTAGAATTTGATTTTATATAACAATATATTTTTGTTTGATAGAAAATATTACATACAGAAGGATGGCATAGCTTTGGGCACATCTTGTGCCAATAGCTACGCCATCCTCATTATGTTAATATGGGAGTTGGATCATATCTTAACAGGTCTATATAGTACGCAAATCTTGTTCTATAGGAGGTTTGTAGATGACGTCTTTGTGATTTGGAATGGGAAAAAAGATGAGCTGTTGAAGTTCATTAGTTATATTAATAATAGTACTACATTTATTAAATTTACTGCTAATATTTCCAAAGAGGAGATTAGTTTTTTGGATGTATTGATTAAGATTATACAGGATGGTGTAACTGACATCATGCTGTATAGGAAATCATGTTATAGGAACAATTTTTTACATCATGGTAGTATGCATCCACATTATGTGTTCAATAATATTATTCAAGACCAAGGTTTAAGAATATCAAGAGTGAATGCTGATGATGGAAATTTTGTCAGGGACATAAAATATTTGGAAGATACATTTGCAGCCAGGGCTATAACAAAAGAGAAGTACATAATACATTGTGTCAAGTAGTTAAAACAGGAAAGACAGAGATAGGCCTTACTTTTCATCTAACCCCCTGATATTGCAATCTAGGAAGATTGATAATACCAAATTTTGGATACCAGTTATGTATTCCAGAGGTTCAGAACTTGTTGATATTATCAAAAACATTGGCCCATCATGACTACAAATTTAGAGTAAAGAGATATAGCTGGTGAATATCCTAGCTTTATACACAAGAAAATGAAGTCTTCAAAACAGATGTTATGTTACCCAAAGAAGGTTATTAATGGTAAATCTTTCAGCAATGGCAGGATAGATAGTAGAGCAGTAACCAGACCATGTCACTGTTGTAATTATTGTAAATATATAGACAGTTCTGGAGAATGTATACATCCTGTTCAAGATAAAAAATATGTTTTTAATGTTTTTGTCACATGTAGTACTACCCATATAGTATATTTAGCACACTTTATTGTATGTAAAAAATTTTATGTAGGTAAAATGGATAAGTTATTGAGGGATCATATAAGAGAACATATATGCATCATTGGGAATGGTTCGGATAATAATGCCTTATCCAAACATGTAAAAAAAGACTTCTACTGCACATAGTTTCAATTTTTTAGTTATAGGAAAAGTGGAGGTTAATCAAAGGAAAGAAGATATAAGAAATGCTACAGAATGTCTGGAAAGCAAATGGATTGTTAGGCTAAGAGCTGATTATAGCTCTGGACTAAATGATATGGTCCCCATTAAGCCTTTGCTTAAGGCACATCCACTTTTTAGATAAATATTGGATTACACAATGTTTATAATTTTTTTTATATTTGTGTATGCATTTTTTTTAGTTTATTAGTTTTATTTAAATTTTATATACAAATATTAGTCATTAAACATAAATAGTGATGTATACTTTGTGTATGAATGTTATTTCTGCTATTTCTTTAAGAGTTCATTTAATTGATTTGTGCATGTGACTTGAGAGTATATAAATTGGTTTACTAGATGCTTTCTGTGCTGTCTTTATACATCTGAAGAAGCAGAATTTTTTGCTGTGAAAGCGCTTATGTATTTTTGCAATTAAAAGTTCTCTTTTTTATGAAAGAAGCTGGGTTTCATCTCATCTCACTTGTTTTGATTGGATTTTATACTGTCACATAGTTTGTCCAGCTCAAGGTAGGTATTTTGTAGTGTCAACCCCCATCCTTGGCTTTGGTGAGTGTGTCATCTAGGTCACCTGAGTGTAGCAGACATGAACCCTTCCATCACAAAGCCTAAGTGTGCGGAATGGATTGTGTCCAGGTCGCACATGTCCTTGTTAATGATGTTCACTTGAAGCTGTGCTATGGCCTTGCAGAATAGCCTAGGTAAGCTGCTGTGTCTTATCATGTGACTGAGTGGAGGACAGCCCACCTTAGTCTAAAGGGGTGACAGTGGTCATCCATGAAATGGATGGGACAAAGGTAGTAGTCAGTCCTTCTTTGAATATGGTTCCTTATGGTGTTGCAAGGTTATGCTTGGGGTCATGTAAGATGCATCCTGTGGTGTGATAGGTTCCCATGGCAGATCTATACCATGACTATCACATGGCAGCAATGACCTGTTCCCCACATATACAAGACATGGGATGTACTGTGGATATCCTGATGTACTCATGGGGAACACAGGGGGTGCAGCCTTCACTGACTCTGTCAGGCATCCGTTATGCTATACCAACAGCAGTGGTGTAGCTGGTGTCTGTGAGCACCACAAGTGAGCAGCTGCAGATGCTTCCTATGCTGTTGCAGACATAGCAGTAGAGGAGATGACTGTGTGTAGTGGATGTAGACAATGTAAGCTCTGTGTTTATTTTACAGATTTGCAGGATGGATCCCATTCTCATGTGCACACAAAGGAGACATCACTCCAAAATGGGCACCTGCCCCTACTTTGTTTCAGACAGCAGTATGTCATCTCTGTTATGGGCAGTATGTATTGCAAATGTCCACCAGATAGGTGTACATCTCCTAACAGAGGATGATGTAGGCCTGTTGGGTATACCTGACTACATGCATCTGTACAATTGCACATATAGCACTTGTGTGTATGTGTGGAAATTGGTGCCAGTCCTTGATGATGGTTTGGAGCCTCTGAGGGTGTGTATACCCCCCAGGAGGAGGTATTCCATGGTGGAGGTCTATGTATGGCTGCCCTATGTGGATGGGTATTGTGGGAGATGGTGACTGCAAACATGACTGCATGACAGTTGCTTTGCCATGGAGGATGACACTGTAGGGATGCAGCAGTGGTAACCCATGTTGTGTAATTTCAACTACAAAACACCTTCACCTTATGTGGGGGTAGCCTTTGGCCACATTAAGGTGTTCCTACATCTACCAATGATGGCTTACTGGCCATCTGTGTGCTGACCTGGCTATGTCTTACAATGTATGTCAGGGTCATTTAACTGACCCAGGATCAGGGTACAGACCCAGCTCCGAATACAGTTGATGAGGTCTATATTGGCAGAATGGGCTTCCTGGTCACATGTGGTGGATGGTAGTTAGCTGTGATTTTAATAGGTTTGTGCTGGGAATGGTGAACTACCCATGCAGTGTCTCCTGTGCATCCTACTGCCTGTACAGCATGGAGGTGTGTATGTGTATTATATATGGAAACCCCATTTCCCATGGCATTACCGCCTACACTTTGGCTTCTGCATGTATGATAGGATGGTTGACCATCTAAGACTCGGGTGCTGTCTGCACCTTTGAACCATGGTCTGTGTGACTGCCCAGATGTCTGCAGTTCCCAGGGTTAGGAATGCTTGAAATGAGGGTAAAGTCATCTCTACACCTCTAGTGTATAGCAGCATGGCCTTCAACATGTGCCGCACTGACACTTGTATGTTGGTAGTGATAACTTCACCAATTTTACCAATGGAGCCACCATGGGGCTGGCAGGAACCACTGCCAGATGCATGAAGACCTGTGAAGACAGATGGAGACCATGTCTTGCAGAGCATTGTGGTCTGTTTGCCATATCACCTCTGACTCACAGATACTGGAACCCCTGGAATATCACAGGAGAAATGTGGGCATGTTAAGGGCAATCTTTTCCTGATTGTATTATGGCATCTGTCTGGGTGACAGCATAATGCTGCATAAGGCTATGAACATACCTGCCTAGGACACATAACCTGTTTGCACACTCATGTCTCACTGCATATAGTCCAGGGATGTACACGTCAGGTCAGGTCAGGTCAGGCACACTAACATGTACTGTGACAGACCCATGACAGTACCTGCTGTGTATGCAATATGGTGGAATCTGTCACCTAACACAAAAATAAGTGTGACCATCCACATACACAGCCAGGTCAGAGGCACACCAGTGTGTCTCCACTGGAGTCCCCTATGTGTAACATGTTTAACACGGGCTAACACCTGTGTGGCTGTGGACCACAGATGTGTGGCCATGTGTGCTATGTGCTGTTTACGGCTGTGGCGTTCATGTGTGTCTTTGCCTCAGAGATCCCCTTTGTTTGTGGATGTGCATGTTGAGGACCACTGCAGATGCTATTGTGTGTTATGTAGATGTGTGAGGTGTATTGATTGTGTTGACAACCTGTTTGTGGACAGATATGTGGCATTGATAGGTAGAGAGCATGGACTGCAGGTTGCTACAGTCATTGCAACTCACACACAGTGTGTTCCTTGGTGGTGTTTGTAGATAGCTGTCCATTCGTGTACATGGGGCAGATGCTACATGGTGCCAGGGCACCAATATCAACCACACTGGCTGGGGAAACTGTAGGACATTGTCCAGCCATATACTCCAGAATCTGAGGGAGGAAGGCCAGGGAGACCTGAGGGATGGGCCTACAGACTGGATGATTACTAATACAGTAGGAGGCTGACACCAACACCACAGCTGGTCATGTAAACAGCCTATGACCAAGCAGTAATAAGTGCAACAGCTACATGCAGTGCAACACCTCATAGCATATCAGCAAGTAGCATGAAACATCAGGATCAGAGGGCAATGCATGCTGTAATGCCAGCATGTTGCCGATACCCACAGAAATACTGTGCTGGCAGATGGCAGGAGTATGATGTGAAGGTTAGAGTTGGATAGTGCTGGCAATAGCAGATGTGCAGGGTCAGTACATAATAGTGAGCAATGTATACAGTACTGTGATGTGCACTCCTGTTCATGTCTTTCAGGTGGGATGTACAGAAGATGGAACCCCCTTTAGATGCCGACATTGCTGCAATCATCGATGCCCTGAGACTCCATCACCAGGTACTGTTGAGAAGTGTCCACCAAATCCTGCAACAACAAGCTGCCTGTGGGCAGAACTGGTACCAACAGTCAATAATGTGGGCCACTGGGACAGGAGCTAAGAACAAGTCAACACCATGCCACTGATCTCATACACCATGCATGGCAAAGAGCTGCAGCTGTGGCCAGGGACTGTGCTGGCACAGGTGGAGGGCATGCTACACCACTCTCAGCCACAGAAGTGCTCCTGGCAAACCTGGCCTCAGCCACCAGCTCACAGGAAAGTATCAGTACATATTTCATGAAGGTGGGTGGCATAGAGTCAGCAGCTGAGGAGCGTCCAGGTAAGCCTCCAGTGGTCATCATGTTAATACTGTACCATTCATAGTGGCAGCCTCTGCATACCTGTATGCATATATCAGGTCAAACTGCATCTGTGGTTGGGGTTTTGTAATGCACACTTGTGCACACATATTGTGAATACCAGCAATTTGGGTAGTATCATAGCTTTTTCTGTACATGATGATAAATGCACATATTATCCTACCATTGCCATATGTGTGTGTGCTAAAAACACCTCTCCTCCACTACTCCATAGGTACCTCTGGAGTGGCTGGGGAACATCAACCTGTAGCTGGTGAATATGAACTATCATGTCATGGGTCACCTATACCCTAGGCATGTTAAGAGCTTCCAGTTTGCCATGCACACAACTCTTAAGCGTAACTATATTTCAGTATGTTCCATGCTCACTTGTAGTGGGGTTCACTGCAGTGCATCACATTGGTAATCACAGTAGCATATTTGCAGGAGCTGTAACATATTCCCACATAGTTTTGTATAGGTGTAGCCACTGTACTATACAAGGATGCATTACTATTGTGTACATTTGTGCACTGTGTGTTAGGTGAAGGTCCATCACATACTCTTTCTTCTCTTGTATCTCACAGGTGTATAGTACTAGCACCATTAACTGAACATATCTACACTGCACGTTGTTGAGTGCCTGTCCAGAGTGTGTCTGTTGTAGTCTGATTGTGCATTGTGCATGGTATCAGTCAGAAGGTGTGGTCTGTATAATGCCTTTGTGGCACCTCACATGTGTGTGTGTGTGTGTGTGTGTGTGTGTGTGTGTGTGTGTGTGTGTGTGTGTGTGTGGATCATCACAGATTATAGTGCAGGAATTAATACAGTCATGTTGTCTTCCCCTCACAGGTGACCATGGGCATCGGAGTGTGTCCCCCTCACAACCTGATGTCAGTGCCTCATTGGACACTGATGATGATGGTGGCCATTGTGAGGCAAAGGTGGGGTTGTTGGGGGCTCACTCCATCCCATTGGTTGACATCTGACTTCCACGCCCACTGTCCCTGCATATGGTCAGTATGCCCACACATACCCAGTCTCCAGCAGCCACAGATATTGGACAGTCGGAGGGTGGTGGCATCAAACAGAGTAGTGTGGTGACTATGGCATCTGAGACTGCAGACACTAGCCATAGTCAGAGTGTTGGCGATGTCCCACACAGGCAGATTGACAGGGGTGCTCGAAAGAGGACTGCTGCCCAGCCAGTCCCTGACAGAGGTGTCAAAGCACATGTCACCCGATGCATGTTTCAGTCCATCATGGAGGCACAGGTGCACTGTGAACGGTACACCAGTTGGATTCTCAGGGTCATGGATGCCCACATGGCCATGCACACTCACACTCCTGTAGTGGTAGTACCACCAGCACTAATAAAGGGAGGGTACTGTCCACACCACAATGTGGCAGGCCATATGCACGTGGTCCTGGGCAGTCCCGTGAGGGACACAGAGCCAGCAGACACCAGTCACCATCAAGAAGTAGTACCACATCTGGCCTTTGGCATGGTGGTGCCAGTGCTACTCCTGGCAGAACCAGCTCCCATGTTCATGGCCGAAGGCAGTGAACTATACATTCTCCCATGTACATTCCATGGCTTGTGTAGGGCTATCACATGGCTTGATTGTGTGCATGCACACATTGACACATCCCTGTCACATGCAGGTCACCAACAGATGCACACAGCTCCTTTCCATCGTCCAGCTGACCAGCACACCTCAAGACATACACACACACATGATGTCAACTGTATGTCACATTCTGGGCCTTTGGCAACCCCACACCACACCCTGTGCATGTGATGATACCTGTGCCACATCTCTGGTATGCATACTATTGATGCAGAGACATGCTAATATGTGTCTGATGCACAGGGTGAATCTAGTACAGGTAATGACGTTTTGTAATGTAGCAATGTTATGCCCTGTAAGGTGCTATTTGCTGGCAATTGCCATGCATATGCATCAAAGTGTATGTACCTCTGTGCCAAGATGCTTTATTGTGGTTAGTACAGTTGCCTGACTGTTGTCTCACAGACCTTATTCTGTTTCTGTTCCAGGTGTTTGCATGTGTAAGTCATGGTGAGCTGCTGCCATTACAGAAGCTCACGATAGTGGGGTGGCAACATGGACATTTTTTCATCACCAAGGTATGTGTGGAACAGTGTGTGAGGAACAATGGGGACAGACAGTGTAACCTTGCATGCATACCCCTTGACACTGCAAGCTAATTCTGATACACATCACCTGGGTGTTCCTTAGGATCACAGGTTCATAGTTACACAGGAGGTTACTAGACTACTGGTCCTGGGTCCCTTATTTCACACCCCAACACAATCATCAATCAGCACCTGTTGGCCATGGCATTGATGGATACATGATGGAACTCTAGGACATATTTTTTTTTTCAAATCCACTTAAACTTGAAACTGTTGATGAGGGTCTGCATGGCACTGTGTCTGGCATTTTTGGGGATTGCATTCATAAGACAGAGGAGCCTCTGGTTGACAAACTTGTCTCTCCATCATCTTTTAGTGCTATGTCATATGTGATTCAGGACTGTCGTGCCAGTAATGTGCACAGAGTTATACTCTCGTATGTGGGGCAGCTGTTGAAAGGCTGATCACAACATTGCCATCTAGGCATACCACAGGCACCTGTTGACAATGTGACTGATAACCACTGGGGCAGTACTGATTACAGGCTGTCTGCCTGGAACAGGTGTTGAGGGCCATGGATAACCTTTGTGGGTGTTAGCATAGCCTTTACAGTTTCTGCAGATGTCTGCATAGGTCCCTAGCAGACTGGCCATGATGCTAATGTATTGTTGTACTGACTGAGGGCTATTCAGAGGCAGTGTCCACCTTTTGTCTAGATGCAGTCCCTTTACCTATGTGGCAAACCACATACAAGCCTTTTCTGACCATTACCACTACTTGTTGCCTGAATGCAACATTGTTAGCATGCTGAGTACCTAGGTCTGTCATCGCAGTGTGTTTTTATGGGGTTGCTGCTAATGTGGAAAATAGTGGAGCCATGTCCTTGCTGTATGGTATGCCGACACTGTTGTCTGCATTCAGCTTGAGATCAGGATTTTGGCACCATTCCATACCCACTGTATGGCCCATTGCAGTGTGTTAACAGCGGTTTGTGGCTCAATGACAGACTGCACACTACTTACAGTTGATACAGCCTTAGGCAGTACCTGCATATGTGTGTGGTGAAGGTTAGCATTCATGCCTAGACACATGTGCATCATTGGGGGCACCAGGTAGTCACAGGGCTTTCTCATGTCTACATATTGCATGCACATAGTCGACACAGATTGTGGTTGGCACTTTATCAAATGTAAACTGTGGGACACATCTTGTAGTAACGTGACAGTTGGCAGGACATACCATACCAATGGTAAGTGCAACACACAGGATGTCCTTTGGTTTGCTAGTATGACATTTTCTTTGTGTGACATTACCTAAGCTTACAATATTTGTCATGACATTAAGGTGCTTCTGATGTGTAATAACTGCTCTATGCAATTAATAGACAATTTTATGAAATGCTTGTTGTCCTACATTCTGGAGACCTCTGTATTGTTTGAGTTGTTGTCACAGGTCACACCTTGCCAAACATGGACTGCAACTTTCAGGGTGGTACAGATAGTGGCCATACTTCTCACCTCTACATATTTCTACAGAATGTCCTGATGTTTGCCACATATTTTATTTCCATTTACTATAATATTGTGGTTTTCTGGCAAATTGGTGGAAAATCATGAAAGACTAACATTAGAGATTAATGACGGATATTGTCATGTAACAACATCCTACCCTTTGGAAAATGTATTCAAATGCACAACCTGTTCTGATATCTACTTTCCATGCATGTCGAAGCAATACGTGAAGGTTGTGCTCAATGTTTGGCCTTTGCCCCACTTTTCTGTATGGCTTTAACCAAATGCCTTTCTGTGAGGAGTTGAGAGGTATTCTGGTGGCTGTTACACAGTTAGACTGCTGCAAGAGGATATCAATACCTACACACACACACACACACACACACACACACACACACACACACACACACACACACACACACACTCTCATGATTTGCCCTTGTTGACAGTAAAACCTCTACCTGCCTAGTTTACATACGATAGTGCCATATACATAACACAAGCACCACCGAGCTACTATAGTTTTGCAGTGTCTGCCATTACTATTCAGGTGAGTGACAATTGCAGAGGCTTTTATGATTGCCATTGGGGGTTTAACAGGCATTTAGTATGGTAGAGTCTTCTCAAACCAACACACACACACACACACACACACACACACACACACACACACACACACACACACACTACTGCATGGGGACATGCATTGAAACACACATTCACACAGAGTTGACACTTTTCAGAATAGAACACCTACCTACCTTGTTATGTACAATACAGACTGACATGACTATTGTACGCACCACAATGCCTTTGTGTTAGAAATTGTGTAACTGTACTTCTAAGGTGGATGACATCTGTAAGGGCTCTGAGTAGCTTGGCAATGGGGGAGTTAGCAGTGTGGAACAGGCACACAAAATGCTATAACCATCGCATACACAGGCAAGACAGCCACAGGGATAGGCATACAGAAACACATACACTCACACAGTTGGCAATAGTCACATTAGGACACCTACCTATCCACTTGCATGTACTACAGTGCTACGTACATATCGCATGCACCATGGAGATTACATGCTGAGGACATAACTTACAACCTCTTACAGCAATTAATCTTGTGAATGCCTTCATGAATGTTGGGTTTAAACCCCCAAAATTGGGACACTTTTCACATATTGCTCTTGCAAACCTAGACAAATGATAAGGTAACAGGTTTTGCACCAGCATGAAGTTTCAGAAGGGTATGATTTCTGAAGCTGACATGTCTGTCACTATTTATGACATCAACTCAAATGGATTTGGCAATGATTTGACATAAAAGCCCATTGTTATGAGACATGGACCACATATATGTTACAAACATCTGGACATTCTGCATGCATCTGTACAGATGAGTGGAATGGCCTGTAGAGTTTCAAATGGTGCATCTAAGGTGGATGACATCAACAGGCCCTTTAAAGTAATGCCATGGGGAGGTGGTCAACAGGCCTTAAAATGGTATAACCAACACACACGATAGCCACAAGGGATATGCTTCACACAAAACCACACATATACAGTACTACAGTTGGCTGCATTAAGATGCAAATCCCTACCTACATAGTTGTATGTACTATAGTGCTACCTATTTATCACATACACCACAGAGCTTATATGCCTAGAAAGTGTCCAACAGTGGATCTAGGGTAGATGACATGAACAGGCCCTGTAAAGCAAAACAATGGGGGGGGGGGGTTGCAGGCCTCAAAATGGTATAACCAGCATAATGTGTTTCTCATACACACACACACACACACACACACACACACATAGGGTATCACAGTTGCCAGTATTGAGATTAGGGCCCCTACCTATCTGGTTTTTGTACTATCATAAAAGTCTTTTGGCTTTTCCAACTTAGGGGTCACCACAGCCGAATTCCTGTCTGCTTATGATTGGCAGTGGATTTTTACAGTGCCCGAGTTGCTAGCCCGATGCCCAACTTTCAAAGAAGACATGCCCATTCATGCACGCACCTACCTGCATGTCTTTAATGTCACTCAACCATGGGGAATACATGCAAACTCCACACAGAAGGCACTTCGGCCGAGAATCAAACAGGAGAACCTCTTGCTGTGAGGCGACAATGCTAACCACTGCACCACCGTGGCCTAGTTTTTGTACTATCATGCTACATCATTATCTTATGCACCACAGAGATTATATACCTACAGACTGTCCAACGGTGCTAAGGTGAATGACATCAGCAGGCCTTGTAAAGTAGGGCAATGGTCCTCAAAATGCTTTGACTTAGAAACACACACAGACAGTTGGCAGTGCTGAGATTAGAACCCCTACCTATCAGGTTGTATGTACTACACACTTACCATATGCGCCACAGAGCTTATATGGCTGAAAAGTGTCCAAAGACACTTATAAGGTGAATGACATCAGGAGGCCTTGTAAAGTAAGGCAATGGGAGGTTTACTGGGTGGAAAAGGCCTCAAAATGCTTTAACCAAGAAACACACACACACACACACACACACACACACACACACACACACACACACACACACACACAGACAAAACAGGTGATGTGAGATTACAACCCCTACCTCACTACTATTACAGAATCTAGCTCACCTTCATACTGACACATACCACTGGTTAAAATTGATGTGCAAATGTCTGCATCAGGACATCACTCTATGCCTTTCAGGGTGCCTCTATCTCTATGCCACTCTCTCTCTGTCTCTGTCTCTGTCTGTCTGTCTCTCCTCATGTCTCAGCCTGTCTATAATTGATATATTTGTATATGTTACGTGCATATATGTATGTCTATCACACTCAACAGATGCAGATATATCACATATGTGCCACTTACAGATAGCTGAGGGTAATCTTGTCTGATGGGGGTGGGGAGAGACAGTTAAGGTATACATAGCCATCTGTATGCAAAGACATATATGGACAGCACAGTTGTACAGTCAGATGTGGGTTTAGACATGGGCTGTAATTCTCTAAGTGTAAGACCATGCCATGTATGTCCTTCAGTAATAAGAGTTGGACTCCATTCCAAAGCTAGCTGTACTCTGGTCCAGGATTTTGTGTGCTACGGCCAATTGGCTGATGAACCTGTGTAAACAGTCCAGCATCTCAGTGATATACTGGCTGGGGATCTCCTAGCTGTGTGCTATCCTTATTAACTGAGTCATATCCGGGTGTCAGTACAGAGTTCATTAGACTGAGCAGAGTTTTCCATAATATGTGTGATATATTCTACATAGCACTGTGATTTCCTGGTATGTCAGTGGCAGAGCAGTATAAAGTAATGTGATGAACTGCTGACAGACATTTGTTTACTGACTCCATACACTGCAGGGAACCTGAGTTACTGCACAAATTGTTCTGGTTTGCAAATTCTCCATTTGTCTGGCCGGTGGTTCCCCTTCCCTTATATATGCTCCTTGTCCTTCTGTAGTCCAGTCACAGGTTTTGCCTGCAGTTGCTGCTATGTATTTGCAGTTATGGTATGAGTGGGGTAGAAGTCATAACATCACACACAGGGTTATAGACTTCACACCTCTGACTGTACCTGTTTAGCAGGTTATCCATCATTGCACCCCTACTTCTGCTGAGGTCCTCAGACAGTTTGTGTTGCAATGTTATTATAAGGCTACATGTTGGCCATAGCTATCAAACTCTTACAGACTGACATCTGGCCAGGCCCATATATAACAGTCAGACACAGGCCCAGGCATGGGGACAGGGTGTTAATATTCCAAATGTAGACAGTTGGTAGAACAGTTTTGTATTAGCTTGCATTTTCTTATGGGTATAACATCTCCTTCTCATCTGTCTGTCATTGATGTTTTCACATTAACCTTTATTGTTTTGCACGTAGTTTGGCAGGCAAATGCAATGTCATGAAAACCAGAACAGATATATGATGCATATGTGTGGACATTCTGTGACACCCTGTCATTCCAGGGGTATGGATGGTGCTCACTGACTACTTGTCAGTAGTGACATAGTAATGTGGCAGCCATATATACCCTTTCACTGCACTGATTTGTCACAACCTGCTGTTCTATTAGGCACTGTGTAGGTTACTCTGAGCTGTGTACTGTCCATATGTGTGGTTCTTGTCCCTCCATTGTCCAGCTTTCCTGCAGTAACAAATATTGACTTCTTGATAGTGTGTACAAGTCCTACTGTAGGTGTAGTTGACATGCAAAATAGTTGGCACAGCCAGTCTCGAACCATGGAGACCACAGTACTGTATGTAGACCACTAAGTCACAACAGCCAACTGTAAGTGCTGTCTACTTCCTGACAGTATTAACCATTTACAGACATAGCACATTGACCCCTGCATATTGTGGACATGGAACAAGTTACAAGTTGATCGGGACAGCTGTGGGAATGTGTGATCTGCTGCTATTACCTTACAAACATAAATGTTACTGCATTTATATGGGAACATAGATGTGTTGCGGAGAGGGGGGCATACCTCTCAATTGTACAAATTTCCACAAATCTGTCTGTCTGTCTCTCCTCATGTCTCAGCCTGTCTATAATTGATATATTTGTATATGTTACGTGCATATATGTATGTCTATCACACTCAACAGATGCAGATATATCACATATGTGCCACTTACAGATAGCTGAGGGTAATCTTGTCTGATGGGGGTGGGGAGAGACAGTTAAGGTATACATAGCCATCTGTATGCAAAGACATATATGGACAGCACAGTTGTACAGTCAGATGTGGGTTTAGACATGGGCTGTAATTTTCTAAGTGTAAGACCATGCCATGTATGTCCTTCAGTAATAAGAGTTGGACTCCATTCCAAAGCTAGCTGTACTCTGGTAAAGGATTTTGTGTGCTACGGCCAATTGGCTGATGAACCTGCGTAAACAGTCCAGCATCTCAGTGATATACTGGCTGGGGATCTCCTAGCTGTGTGCTATCCTTATTAACTGAGTCATATCCGAGTGTCGGTACAGAGTGCATTAGACTGAGCAGAGTTTTCCATAATATGTGTGATATATTCTACATAGCACTGTGATTTCCTGGTATGTCAGTGGCAGAGCAGTATAAAGTAATGTGATGAACTGCTGACAGACATTTGTTTACTGACTCCATACACTGCAGGGATCCTGAGTTACTGCACAAATTGTTCTGGTTTGCAAATTCTCCATTTGTCTGGCCGGTGGTTCCCCTTCCCTTATATATGCTCCTTGTCCTTCTGTAGTCCAGTCACAGGTTTTGCCTGCAGTTGCTGCTATGTATTTGCAGTTATGGTATGAGTGGGGTAGAAGTCATAACATCACACACAGGGTTATAGACTTCACACCTCTGACTGTACCTGTTTAGCAGGTTATCCATCATTGCACCCTACTTCTGCTGAGGTCCTCAGACAGTTTGTGTTGCAATGTTATTATAAGGCTACATGTTGGCCATAGCTATCAAACTCTTACAGACTGACATCTGGCCAGGCCCATATATAACAGTCAGACACAGGCCCAGGCATGGGGACAGGGTGTTAATATTCCAAATGTAGACAGTTGGTAGAACAGTTTTGTATTAGCTTGCATTTTCTTATGGGTATAACATCTCCTTCTCATCTGTCTGTCATTGATGTTTTCACATTAACCTTTATTGTTTTGCACGTAGTTTGGCAGGCAAATGCAATGTCATGAAAACCAGAACAGATATACGATGCATATGTGTGGACATTCTGTGACACCCTGTCATTCCAGGGGTATGGATGGTGCTCACTGACTACTTGTCAGTAGTGACATAGTAACGTGGCAGCCATATATACCCTTTCACTGCACTGATTTGTCACAACCTGCTGTTCTACTAGGCACTGTGTAGGTTACTCTGAGCTGTGTACTGTCCATATGTGTGGTTCTTGTCCCTCCATTGTCCAGCTTTCCTGCAGTAACAAATATTGACTTCTTGATAGTGTGTACAAGTCCTACTGTAGGTGTACTTGACATGCAAAATAGTTGGCACAGCCAGTCTCGAACCATGGAGACCACAGTACTGTATGTAGACCACTAAGTCACAACAGCCAACTGTAAGTGCTGTCTACTTCCTGACAGTATTAACCATTTACAGACATAGCACATTGACCCCTGCATATTGTGGACATGGAACAAGTTACAAGTTGATCGGGACAGCTGTGGGAATGTGTGATCTGCTGCTATTACCTTACAAACATAAATGTTACTGCATTTATATGGGAACATAGATGTGTTGCGGAGAGGGGGGCATACCTCTCAATTGTACAAATTTCCACAAATTGTCCAGATGTTTGCTTCATATTTTGTGTCCATTTAGCATAGTATTGTAGTTGTCTTAGAAAATACTGGCATATCATTAAAGGCCAAAGTTAAAAAGTTATGACAGACATTTGAGTTTCAGACTTCTTATCCTTCAGAGACTTACTGCAACCGCAAGACTTGTTCTAATATCACTAAGTTTGTAAGAGCAATATTTCATAACTGCCCCTATTTGTGGGCCTTTGCCACACATTTCTTTATAGCTTTGTACAGATGACATGCTGTGAAAGGCTTTTTTTCACTTCATTATTAATTAGAAAGGATAATTAGACATGTGACTGGTTAAGACATGTATTTAAACTGATACTGTGGATGTGTTTTTCAGTCTGAGGAAGCGGTTGGAAGACAGTGAAAGCACTCGTTCAGTTTAGATATTTTAATAAAATGTTGCTGTTTTATAGTCTGCTGTGTTGAGCCAGTATTTTTTATACATTTTTTGCACTTTGCACTTTTAAAAATCTACCTGTTGCTTTATTGCTCATACAGATCTATATCAATGTCCCTCAAAGATCATGGAAATTAATTTAACATGATTGAGGAAATAAATATCAAACCAAATGTTTCTTATGTCCCAAGCATTGATTGGCACACTTATACTTCTAAAACTAGACTGGAACATAGTAAAAAACACCCATTAGAGGCTGTAATATCCCAGACTAGATTTGCACAAACCTCGCCCCTGCCTGTATCTCATCTGCTGGTCCTCATGCTTAGTAAAATCTGACCACAAATCAGTCATATCCTCTGTCAGAACTGGTGGTTCCAACTCAAACACCAAAAGAGATATCCTTTGGGGATGTTTCCTGGGAAAACCTAATATAGCCTAAAGAAGATCAATGCAAAAGCCCAAAAATTCCCCACAAATGTACCCAGCTGAGAGGGATGCCACATTCACTTCTGACTTTTACTCTCACCAAAACTACATCAGTAGATATTTATCCTAAATAAAATAGTGAATGCAGTAAAAAAAAAACCTTGGGTGGAACTTCTATATTAACAAGTTGTATAACAAAAGAAGAAATTAAAGAAGAGTAGTAATAAATCACACTCCACTTATCTCAAGACCACATTAGAACATACTATTATGTGGAGAACATTTCATATTTCCATACCGGATTGGTCGAGGCCTGGGTTAACAATGACCACCACCAGTACTGTTAGCCAACAGGGTGCTGGCAGAAATTGAGCTACTGTTGGGTGAAGGATAAGAGGAGGGGGAAGGCATGCCTGGCGGCAGGAAGAGAGGAGGAAGGTTAGGAGTGTAGTAATGAGGGTAGGAACTTTGAATGTTGGCAGTATGACTGGTATAGGGAGAGAGCTAGCTGATATGATGGAGAGAAGGAAGGTTGATATATAGTGCGTGCAAGAGACCAGATGGAAGGGGAGTAAGGCCAGGTGTATAGGAGGCAGGTTCAAATTGTTCTACCATTGTGTGGATGGCAGGAGAAATGGGGTAGGAGGTATCCTAAAGGAATAGTATGCCAAGTGTGTTTTGGAGGTGAAGAGAGTGTCTGATAGAGTGATGTTTATGAGGTTTGAAATTGATGGTGTAATGATGAATGTTGTTAATGCATATGCTCCACAAGTTGGGTGTGCGATGGACGAGAAAGAAAAATTTTGGAGTGAGTTTGATGAAGTGGTTGTGAGTGTACCCAAGAGTGAGAGACTACTGATTGGAGTGGACTTCAATGGGCATGTTGGTGAAGTGAACAGAGGGGATGAGAAAATGATGGGTAGATATGGTGTTAAGGAGAGGAATGCAGAAGGTCAGATGATTGTGGATTATGCGAAAAGTATAGACATGGCTGTGGTGAATATGTATTTTATGAAGAGGGAGGAGCATAGGGTGACGTACAAGAGTGGAGGAAGATGCACACAGGTGGAATATATCCTATTTAGGAGGGCCAGTCTGAAGGAGATTGGAGACTTTAAAGTGGTGACAGGGGAAAGTGTAGTTAAGCAGCATAGAATGGTGGTCTGTAGGATGACATTGGTGATCAAGAAGAGGAGGAGCGTGAAAGCAGTGCCAAGGATTAAATGGTGGAAGTTATAAAAGGGCAATTGTGAGGTGGAGGTCAGAGACGAGTTAAGACAGGCACTGGGAGGCAGTGAAGAGTTACCGAATACCTGGGTAACTACAGCAGAGCTAGTAAAGGAGACTGCTAAAAAAGGTGCTTGGTGTGACATCTGGACAGAGGAAGGAGGACAAGGAGACTTGGTGGTGGAATGAGGAAGTACAGGAGAGTATACAGAGGAAGAGGTTGGCGAAGAAGAAGTTGGATTGTCAAAGAGATGAAGAAAGTAGACATGAGTATAAAGAGATGAGGTGCATGGCAAAGAGAGAGTTGGCGAAGGCTAAGGATAAGGCATATGCAGAGTTGTATGAGAGATTGGACACTAAAGAGGGAGAAAAGGACCTGTATCGATTGGCTAGACAGAGGGACAGAGCTGAGAAAGATGTGCAGCAGGCAAGGGTGATAAAGGATAGTGAGGGAAATGTATGAGGAGAGTGTGCTGAGTAGATAGAAAGAGTACTTTGAAGGGCTGATGAATGAAGAGAATGAGAGAGAGAAATGGTTGGATGATGTGGGGATAGTGAATCAGGAAGTGAAACAGATTAGCAAGGAGGAAGAACGGACAGTTATGAAGAGGATGAAGAATGGAAAGGCAGTGGAAGCATTGAGGTGCTTAGGAGAAATTGCAGTGGAATTTTTAACCAGATTGTTTAATGAAATTTTGGAAAGTCAGAGGATGCCTGAGGAGTGGAGAAAAAGGGTTTTGGTACCTATCTTTAAGAATAAGGGTAATGTGCAGAGCTGCAGTAACTACAGATGGATAAAATTGATCAGTCACAGCTTGAAGTTATGGGAAAGAGTAGTGGAATATAGGTTAAGAAGGGAGGTGATGATTAGTGATCAGCAGTATGGTTTCATGCCAGGAAAAAGCACTACGATTCAATGTTTGCTCTGAGAGTGTTGTTGGAGAAATACAGAGAAGGTCACAAGGAGTTGCATTGTGTCTTTGTAGACTTAGAGAAAGCATATGACAGGGTGCCTTGAGAGGAGTTGTGGTATTGTATGAGGAAGTTGGGAGTGACAGAGAAGTATGTAAGAGTGGTACAGGATATGTACAAGGGTAGTGTGACATTGGTGAGGACTGCAGTGAGAGTGACAGATACGTTTAAGGTAGAGGTGGGATTACATCAAGGATCATCTCTGAGCCCTTTCTTATTTGCAGTGGTGATGGAAAGATTGACAGATGAGATCAGACAGGAGGCCCCATGGACTATGATGTTTACAGATGACATTGTGATATGTAGTGAGAGTAGGGACCAGCTTAAGGAGACCCTGGAAAGGTGGAGATATGCTTTAGAGAGGAGAGGTATGAAGGTCAGCAGGGCTAAATCAGAATATATGTGTGTAAATGAGAGGGAGGGTAGAGGAATGGTGAGGATGCAGGGAGTACAGTTGGTAAAGGTGGATGAGTTTAAGTATTTGGGATCAATGGTTCAGAGTAATGGTGAGTGTGAAAGTGAGGTGAAGAAGAGAGTACAGGCAGGGTGGAATGGGTGGAGAAGAGTGTCAGGAGTGATTTGTGGCAGACGGGTACCAGTAAGAGTGAAAGGGAAGGTCTACAACAGGGTAGTGAGATCAGCTATGTTATACAGGCTGGAGATGGTGGCATTGACAAAAAGGCAGGAGTTAGAGCTGGATGTGACAGAGTTAAAGATGTTAAGATTTGCACTGGGTGTAACTAGGATGTTCAGGATTAGGAATCAGTATATTAGAGGGTCAGCTCAGGTTGGACAGTTTGGAGACAAAGCAAGAGAGGCAAGATTGCATTGGTTTGGACATATGCTGAGGAGGGATGCTGGGTATATTTGGAAAAAGATGCTAAGGATGGAGCTGCCAGGTAAGAGGAAAAGAGGAAGGCCTAATATAAGGTTTATGGATGTGGTGAGAGAGGACATGCAGGCGGTTGGTGTGAAAGAGCATGATGCAGAGGACAGGAAGAAATGGAAACAGATGATCCGCTGTGATGACGCCTAATGGGGACAGCCGAAAGAATATGTTGATGATGACCAAGGAACTTGGCATGCACGTCTTGCAAACATAAAGCATAATCTGAGCTTATGGTTGCTACAGATAACAAAAGAAACTACAAATATGTCTATGCTTGAAAATTAAGGAATAATGTGCAACAATGCACTGGGCTCATCCATAGTAATATCACAGATTCTGATCCCAGGGATATTGCCAATGTATTAGAAGAACATTTTAGAGTTAACGTTACTCCAGCTACCCACATTGTCATCCTCACAACCCCTGAAAATTTAGTTTTTTCCTGAAATCATATTGGAAAAAGTTTCAGAATCCCTGTCAAAGGCTCCAGCAGCAGTGTATGAAAATCCATCTCCACAAAATATATACCCTGAAAAACCAGTCCCTGTCAAATGTTAATCCTTTCATCTTTAACCACCAAGACTTTTTCAAAAATTAAATATATATCTTTGAATTCCTTGAATGTAAATATCCAATCACAATGTAAAGGTTTCAGCCAATCAAAATAAAAAATATATATGTAAGTAAAATCATGATGTCCTAGAAATCATCAATCAGTACAAAAATAGTGAGTTACTTATCAAACATATTTAGTCATATAAGACATTAATATAGAGAATTATGAGCTGGTTGCCAATTATAACCTGATTATTATGTGTTAAAACATGCATGTCAAAATAATTACCTCAAAAGTAAAGGTGAATCTGGGCATCCATTTTGAGAACATGTAATAAAGGATTATGATCGGAGACCTGATCATAATTCTTTGAAGTGTGTGGCACTTCATTTGCTCCATGTACAACTAGTTCCAGAAGAAAAAAATCAGTAAGTGTTTTGCGGACTTTCAAATCTGTAAAGCTGTAAAGCACTTTAGCAGTGTCAAAAAGACAGTGGAGTACATTCTCTTTTATGTTACAGAAAGTCAGGGACACTTAACGGACACAGACAGCAGGCAGAAACAAATCTATTTTTTATTCTGATACTGTTGTTTGCTGGTCAGTATTGGAAGATTTAATTGCCTTGCACAATACCCACTTGTAAAAAGGGGTGGTTAACAATTGTTAAGATCAGGACTCAGACAGACAGCTTATCTGATTTGTCTTTTTCTGGATATCAGAGCGTAATCACTATTCTCCATGTACTACAAATATTTTAAAATAATCGCAACATGCCTTTTCATTTTCATTTCACATTTAATATTTAAATGCTTATTTAACCCTGGAAATTTTCTGGCATTTAAATTAATCTGCGAGTGTAATTCCCTACACTCTAAAATCATGTTATTCTTCCAAAGCCTTGTGCTTAAAACTGTATATTCAAATGTTTTTTTTTTTTTTGTTTTGTTTTTAATTGCAAGCCTCTGCTCATGTATTATTTTAGTAAAGGTTATTTTTCCCTAAAATTCTTCACATATTTTTCGATAAAACCCTTCACAAGAAATATACTTGGCCATGTAAACCCAATTTTAAATAGTCTACATGTTAAAAAAAATAAACCAAATTTTCAATAGTCTGTATGTTAACAAAAATCAACCCAGTAACTTATGAAAAAAATAAAAATAAAAATAAATGTAAGACAAGGAACACTGTACAGAACCTTTTTAATGTATAACAAAATAAAACCCAACAGCACAAACACTTTTGTCTTCATACTGCTGAGTTGAAAATGAAAAAAAAAAATAACCATTAAAAGCAAGTCACATGTTAAAATTGGACCATTGATTTAATGCTTAATTCTTTTCTTATTCAATACAATCTTAAAATTAACATGGCCATTAATCCCTGGAAAAACTGTTACCTGCTTTGTTCTTCTCATGAATGCTCATAGCAGTAGGAATTAAGAATCTTATTGTTCTCATGTTTCTGCATAGAACTGCATGCCATTAGTTGTCACCACAGCTCTCTAACTATAACTTTATGTTTTATTGGGACAGAGTTGTATTTCAGGTGTTAGCTCAGAATGTTATATGTTAGCAGTCTCACAAGGTGTATGCATTTAAGGTGCTCTTTATCACTGTAATAATCTGTGTCTACTAACTTGACATTATTGCTGCCTAATCACTTAATTGTACTTTTTTTTCTCTCTCTCTAACCTTCCTAGTTATCTGACTTCTCTCCTGCATTACAAATTGGGAACCTATCTGCCTGGTCTTTAAGGACCCCTTCCATTAAATTTTCAGTCACTCCAGCGTCAACCCAAAGAAACCTGCTGCCCTAACACATTTTTCCAGGTTCCAAAGTGAATAAGAAAGTATGTTCTTCCCTAGACCTAAATGATAAGCTGAACCTTTTTGTAAGTATCTAGTGTTGTATATATTTTAGTGACAGAGCCAGGAATCCAGCAGCCCATACCCCTCCCTACCTCTTAAATACTGACCTTCTCCTCACTGACTACTATCTAAGCCATCTCTATCTGCTATCTCTGCCACAGCTACCTATTGCTGTACCCTACTCTTTGTCCACTAGGTGGCAGTCTAACCTTAGGATTGTGCTACATCCTTTACCCCACTTTTCCCATACTTTATCTCTGACTACCTTCTAATCTTCCTGCTTTACTACACTATTCCTCAGGGCTTTCCCCCCCCTCTATCCAGCTTTACTTCTATCATTTTTTTCACTCTATACCTCAACTACCAAATAGTTGCATTATTACACCCTACTCACCTGTAAATACCAAGAGTGCCTCAGGAAATCTGCTATACACAGATTGTCCCTGCAGAATCTTTCTTCTTCTGCTCTACCCGCTCCGTTCGCCCTGTGGGCTCACTCCGCTCCCCTACCCTACTCCCAAATCTCACCCACCCCCAGTGCTCCTACATTTATACTTAACAAATCACACCCCTTCCCTTATTGATCATTAGCACTTCAGTACTCACTTTACATATTTAAATCCTACACACCCACTTTTCATACTGCTTACCATTCTACTACCCCTGAAATACTATCTCATTCCAAACAAACTCATTATTAGGCCCTACATCATTGAAACTTTATTATGTCCTTCATTGCTAGTATGACTTTAATTATCAAACAAAACCTATTTACCTGTCTCTTTTACTTCTCCTACTGCCTAGTCTATCTGTACCCTATATTCTTACCTTATATGAAAACCTACACTATACTGAGTCCCACCATCCCTTAAAGCAGACATTACTACTAAGTCAATTACACTTCCAATGCCATTCTAACATAACAGCCACCTCCACCTACCTTTTACCAAAGTTTCACAGGATTGCCCATATTACTTACCTACAAGCAAGGAAGTCACAAAATATTTTCTGTAAACTCCTGAGGTTTACACATATTCCAAAACAACATCCTCTACTCCACGGTGACATTCACCCTAACCCTGGACCAATCAATAATACCCCAATAAACCCCTACCAACCTAAAGCAAACACCCCATTCACCCCCACTAGCACCCATAACACTCTTCTCATAGCACATCTCAATATACAGAGCTTGAACAATAAAATTAGCCAACTACATGCCCTGCTAGACATTCATTCATTTGATATGCTATGTTTAACAGAAACTTGGCTCAAACCAGTAACAAAGGACAATGAAATTATTCCACCTGACTATAATATCTTAAGATTAGACCGTACAACCAAAAAAGGTGGAGGGGTAGCAATTCTATACAAATCTAAGTTACATGTCACTTCTTTAGATGTAAAACTACCTTTTGATAGTATTGCTGAAATCCTCTTCTCTAAACTACAGATCAGTGCTAGTAAAGCTTTGTACATTATATGCTCCTACCTACCTCCAGGCAATAACATTAACATCCTAGAAAATATCCTTTCCTGGCTTTCTACATCCTTCCCACAAGAATCCTTTCTACTTGGTGATCTTAATATAGATTGGAATTGCTGTACCTCATCCAAACCTACAACCCATATCAACCTTTATGGATTCTCCCAAATAATTACCAGTCCAACCAGAATCCATAAACCCAGTAGCAAAGAAAGTATCTTAGACTGGATCTTAGTAAACAGCCATACTCTCTCTTATAAAGCAGGTACCCTTCCTGATGATATTAGTGACCACTCCCTTACTTACATAATCAGACAAAAAACCTTTATTCCCAACCAGACTCTCTTTAAAATTGCCCGGAACAAAAAAGATTTCAATCAAGCAAGCTTCCAAGCTGAGCTTCAAGCCTGTGACTGGTCACCCTTAAAATGACTCCCTCTTGAGCAAGCAGTAACCTATTTTAACACTAACTTTTTACAAATCCTGGAATACCATGCCCCTACTCACTCTATAAGAACTAGAAGTAAAGCTGCTCCATGGCTCACTAAAGACACTAGGCAGAAAATCTTATTGAGAAATAAAATCTGGTCTAAATGGAGATACTCTGAAAACCCAACAGATCATCAACAATTTAAAGAGCTGAGAAATGCCACTAAAAGATCAATAATTCTTGATAAAAAAACTTCTACTTTAAACTCCAGAAAAAACATCAACAAAAAACACAAACTTTCTGGTTAGGTATAAATAGACTTCTATACCCAGGCCATTCCAAGACACTAACCCGATCAGGTCTTTCCCTTAACAGTGCCAGCCAGATTGCTGATGCTTTAAACACCTTTTTCACTGAAACTGTTTAATCTCTAGCAAACTCCTTACCTACTATTAGCTCAACTCTCCTATCCTCATCACCTAGAATACCCCCACCTTTCATTTAAAACCAGTTCCTAAATCCCTTATCCATGCCTTACTCTACAAACTTAAACCATGTACCCTCTCAGCTGATCCCCTACCAGCTGAATACCTGCAAACTGCAGCAAATGTACTTGCCTATCCCATTTCCATCCTAATTAATAGAACCATTACTGAAAGCACCATTCCATCTCTCTGGAAAATCTCTCACATTATCCCATTTCACAAGGGTGGTAACTCAACCGAACTCTCTAACTTTCATCCCATAGCCTTACTGTCTCCCTTAGCTAAAATTATGGAAAAATGCATCCACCAGCAACTACTTGATCACCTTCTCCAAAATGACCTACTAGCTGACTGCCAGCATGGTTTCAGGCCCTGCCATAGTACCACCACTGCACTCTTATCCTTCTCTGACTGCATTAACAAACATCGTGATAACAACATGCTTTCCTCTGAACTCTTTATTGACCTCTCTAAAGCCTTCGATATGGTTAATCATCAGACACTTCTAAACATACTCAAATTACTCTCTCTTGACACACAGGCACTAAAATCGTTCAACTCCTACTTAGAAAATAGACATCAAGCTGTCCTTTGGGACAATCACCGATCCACACCTCTCCCTATTACCCTTGGTGTCCCTCAAGGCTCTATCCTGGGACTGGTCCTTTTTCCCATTTTTATTAATGATCTAAATATAAATCTTCCTCAAGCTACCTGCATAGTATGCAGATGACTCCACTCTAGTTTGTGCTGCCTCATCTTCATCTGAACTCCAATCCATAACTCAAACTGTATTTAACCTAGTAGAAAACTGGTTCCTTCAACAGTGTCTCTTCCTAAATGCCAAAAAAACAAAATTGTTATTATTTACTCCAACACTAAAATCCTCCCCAATAGACCTCACGGTTACATCTAACAATGGTACAGTCATAGCACCTGACTCAACCACCAAACTCTTAGGTGTAATAATTGACCACAACCTGAACTTTGACTCCCATATTAACTCGACTATTAAAACTGTAAACAGAAAACTCAGTACCCTTTACAGGATAAAACCTTTCCTTACCCCAGAAGCTAGAACTACCATTGCCCATACCCATCTGATCTCTACACTCCTCTATGCCTCCCCCATCTTTACTAATCTTTCCAAAAGCAACCTCAACAAATTGGCAACCTCCTATAACAACATTGCCAGATTTGCCACTGGCTCCCCATTTCAAACTCACCATTGCCAAAATCTTAAACAGCTAGGATGGCTAGAACTGCAAAATTAGCTACAATCTCAACAACTTATTATCACCTATAAGACTTTGTATCATCCAGATAATACTCCTATTCTATGTAGCCTCATCACCCCCTACAAAAATCTTACTACCCTTCGTTCAGCAGATAAATTACTAGTATCCATTCTAAAATCTTACAACAAAGCAGGTGATTCTCTTTTCTCTAATTATGTGGGGAAAACCTGGAATAGGCTTCCCAGCAAACTAACATCTCTTATATCATTACCACTCTTCAAAAAGCAACTAAAAATATTTCTTAAATCTCAATGGCTATGCCCATGTACTAATCCAGACTAACACCCCCCCCCCAGTTTATCTTTACTGCTTTTCCTTCCTCCTAACACCCTTACATTTTGATAGTAAGCCTCCTTACTTTGATATCTAGTCTTGTCTCTTCAGGTAATGACCACAGAATACATATTTTTGTAATAATCAACTTGCTGTTTCCACTTTGTATATATACTAACGTCATGTTGTTTTTGTTACTTTGAGCATTTACTTTTAAAAAACAACCTTAATTATTAGTTTGAATCAGTTCTTTTTCCTTGTCTTCTATATAATTGTCAAACCTCTCCTATGTAAATATGTTTCTTGTAATACTGCATTGTTGTTTTTGTAAAACCTGTACTGAAGATCTTGATGTTTAATCTCTGTTGACAATGTATATTATTTTTTATATCTCTTTTGAATTAATAGTGCAACTGGAGTTTATCTCCCCGGGCCTCTACTGAAAATGGACATGTATCCAGTTGGACTAGCCCGGTCAACAAATGTAAAATAAAATAAAATAAAATAAAAATAAAATAAGTAACACCTGCCAATGATATTCACGTGCATTTAACTTCTATATCCAGTGATCTCGAAAGACATAAAAGAAAACTTTTTTTAATTAGAACATGCAGCTTAATGCTTGAAAAGTGAGACAGGAACTTTGAAGTTTGTCTAGTTAAAGGTTCATATAGATAGGGAACTTATGGTCCCCATGATCATTTACTTAATATTGCTCTCATGTTCCTGTATTCCTGTCTGCATCACCAGCATGCTGCAAATATCTGAGCGTCAAAATCAGACCAATAGGAAACAGAAATCCTGCATCTCACAAGACCAGGAATTCTAGTAATTTAACAAAAAATCCTGGCTGACTGCAGTCTTTGCAGTAACAACATTAAAATGAAGCATGGAGCTAGAGTCCATAATAGAACATTTTTTATGATTATATGTATTTCTGTCTAATATTTATTTTTGAGAATGAGTGAGGGACTTAGTGGATTGCTACCAGCTCTAGGAATAGCTAGTTTCACTACATGGTGTTCAAATTCATCATGTTAGAGCTCTTGTACACTTCCAAAATGATGTCAGAGCACAGAAACAGTGTTACTTTGCTTTTATGAAGTATGTCAAGGTGAAATGGTTGCATCTCCATTTTTAGACCTCTGCAAAACATTTGATGCAGTTTCATATATTATGCAATATACTATCTATACTTAGGCACAAGGAACTGGATCTCACACATAGCAAAATCAATTGGTTTGCAGGTTAACTTAGCCCCTGAATGCAATGTATATAATGGGCAGATGAGCTATCAGTTCCTCAGCAAACAATGTTAGATGTACCACAAGGTTCAATGTCATGAACTTTACTCTTTAATATATTTATAAATAAACTACATACAACCACTAACAGAGCAAATCGAAACTAATATGCAGTAGACTGCGCAAGAAAATGTGCCACTTTTTCAGTCAAACATCTCCAATATGACCTACAGCAATCCTTTACAAAGACTGAAAACTGGCTAGAGCAGTCTCAATTACCCAAAAATCCAAACAACTTATCTAATGATATATTCACCCCAACCCAGCAGTCAAACTGCTGCAACCTAAAAATATTGTCAGTCAGTAATGCTAGAATTGAGCTAGTGCAGAATACAAAACTATTGATTATAATAATTAACAATACATTAAGATTTGATCAGCGCATACAATATGCTGCAGATCAAAAAAAAAAAAAAAAACTAAACTAGGACTTCTTTAAAAATAAAACATCTTCTCACAGACCATGCATGTAAAACCATTGGTAAAAACTATCTGCTTCCTACTCCCTACCCCCATATGCCTCATCACTTTTAACTAGCCTAGAGTTCTCTCAGCTGGCTAAACTGGAACAACTTTATAATAAAATTACAAAGTTTGTAAGCCGCTACACTAACTAATCACATCGCTGTCTTGTACCACTTGAGTCCCTTGACTGGCTACTCATTTTGTTTGCCTGCAATACAATTAATAGTGCCACCACATTCTGTATAACCCAAACAGATGCCCTGCCAGCAGCCACCTATTAAACTGGTAAGCACCCTCCTAGTGAACTGTTTCCTGAAATATCACTTAGTACTTTCTCAAAAATCTAAAAATCATAGCAGTGACTTGCCTATACTTTACATAGATTGCTAAATTGTGGAACTTTCTCACAGCAAACATCAGAAATATCTCATCTACTATGTAAAATGTCATTGAAAACCTACCTGTCAGTCAAATGGTCCTGACCTTGTAACACCACCATTACTTCACCATTTTCTTATTCTAATTTCAACAAAACAAAGCATTCCTGCTTTTGAAGCAACACCATTATTATGTTCCCTCTGTATACAGTGGAATCAAATTAGTATCATAAAATCATCCAAATAACAGAAGTAAAAAGGCTGGAAGGAAGCACACTAGGTCACAAATTGCTCCAAGGTTTAATGTCACAGAATAAAAGCAAGCAGCACTCCAAAACGCTGATAACACTCCAAATACATTTTCGTTCACAGGAACTTCATCAGAATAATAGATTACATAGCTGAGGCCCAATAAATAATCCCCCTAATCATAAAATAGCCAATAAAATTACAAAATAAAATTTAAAAAAAGACATAAAAGTATCAGAATAATGCTACCTAGTGTCCAAACATTGTAATTACACACCATAAAAGACACAATAGTAGAAACTGAAAACTGTTCATATAATCACTCGTATAAAAAAATATTCTTCTTCTTCTTTCGGCTTTTCCCGGTTAGGGGTTGCCACAGCGGATCATCTGTCCGCTCATGACTCATATAAAAAAATAATAAAATAAAATGAAATGTCTTAACGTGTTTATAAAAAAGACTTGCAAAAAATATATATTTATAAAATATATGCATTTATAAAATATATATATATATTTATATAGTACATTATAGCTTAGCATACCTGAGTTTCAGTAGAGGTGCTATTGAGATATTCTCATTTAACCCGGGGGTCCTGCCTACATCTAGGGTAATCTGCCACAATAATTCCCTATACTCTAGGATAGTCTCCCAGGCACCACCCCTCACATCAGGTATAGCAACCTCCAAGACAAAAAATTCATATGTTGCCCATGGTATCCAAAGAATGTTTATATAATGCATTGTTAGCATTACCTTTCTTAACGTCATACATATGCTCATATATGCATCTTTTCATCTTTAATTCGGTCTTGCCCACATAAAAGGCATCACAGGTCTTACAAACAACTAAATACACTAAACCTCTGGAATTGCAGTTACTAAAACATTTACCATACACCAATTTATTCCTACATTTTAAAAATACACAGTCTGTATTGGAAATAAACGTAGACTGTGTACATGCTCCACATTTGAAGGTATCTTTTCTCTTAGTAGCATTATCAGACTTCAATTTACTCCCACTCTTAAAAAGGTCCTTCAAATGTTTACCCTTCTTATAACTAATCTTCAGGGGTCCCTTTTTGATACCCGTAAGGTCCATCAGTGAAGTGAACCTGTTCCATTCCTTTGTTATGACATCCACTACCATTTTGGAGTCTGAATTGAAATCTAGGGTAAGGGCTTTTGAGTAAACCAAGGGATCCACCTCCCTTAAACAGTATTGGTTTGTGTCCAGTCCTTTACCCAACAATGGGTAGTACCTAACATGGCATAAATTACTTACATAGGTACGAATGTCAACCAATAACTCCCTCGGCTACCCCCTTTAGCAGAATGTCTGCTAAACTCCTGGATCTGCACCTGTAATGTCCCCCCGAATGTTCCCACCACCGTCCTCTCCCTCTCTCCCCTTCATCCTCTTTCTCCCCCTTAACTAAACTCTCTTTCCTTTAGTATGTTTTGTACCATTTCCTCATCCTATTGCCTCAACCTATTTATTGTCCCCAATAATTTCTCTTCTGTTCCCCTCTCTCTCCTGCACCTCCTGTCCCCAAGTCCATCCTTCAGCTAAACAATGACTGAATTCTTAAGCATGCCACCATACTCCTTCACTATTACTAATGCTTTACCTTCACATGATGGTATTTTTGTTCCTTTGCTGTTACTATATTGTATAATACAAATTTCTGACATATGATTTTTTTCCAGGTATCTTTATTCGCATGCTTCAAATATTATCTGATGTACTTATCTTTACTATTTGATTTTTACTATTGTATAATGGCAAAACTTTCATTTGCTACAAGTCTTGTTTTATTTTTTCACTGCAGCTAAATGTTATGTAAACTGGAGCTTTTCTTCTCGGGTCTCTGCTGAAAAGGGGTACGCTGCCCAACCAGACTAACCCGGTTAACAAATGTCAAATAAATCTCAAATAAATAAATAATGATGTTTGCATAAACCAATATGTCTGATATTGATAAAAATATTCAAATTACTATGGAAAATGTTTGAAATAAAGTCCAAATTGCATTAATGAGTAAAATAAAAGAGAACAGCCGAATTTTTCAATATGTGCTTAGCGAATCTGATTTTTTTGCATTAATCAAAGATATCCAAGTTATCAGAAGTGTATAAAGTGTTCACATGTTTGTGCAGTATTACAGTAAAGTTATTTCACAAAAAACAGCCATTTCAGAGCATATTTTGCAAAGTACAGTATTTCAAAGAGTTTATTGCGCATTTGAATGCTGTTACAAGCTCACAGAACAGTTTGTTCATACATAATTACAAGTGCCAGATTTTCAGTGTGTTTGTACATGCTTTGTGGACATGGGAGATGGATTTTGAAAACCAAATGCACTTGTGTTTGACAGTGAGAACTGGAGAGTGAGCAAGAGTATGATATTTTCATAAAAGCTGCATTTTTCTGATAAAGATGACCGTACAAAGGCATTTATTCTGCTTAATATAGCTTGGTCAGAAGCCATTGAAAGGGAACGTTCATTCGTGTATGCACCTGCTATCTATGCAGGAGAGGGGGAAAACTGTCATATTGTTGTACCAGCTGAGTCAAGGGAGGACCCTGAGTACTTAAAACATAAATTCAGAGAAATATTTAATCCCCAGACAAATGTCACAATGAAAAGATACTTATTTTATACAAGGGATCAAAAGCCTAGTGAAACTTTTGCAAGATATATAACTGACTTGAGAAATAAAGCTAAAACATGCAGATTTGGTGATTTAAGAGATGAGTTGATAAAATACAGACTTGTGTGTGGTACACAAGATGATGCTTTGAGAAAGATTTTGTTTCATGACAGAGAGTTAAGTTTGAATAAGGTCATTGAGATTTGTCAGATAAATGAGCTCACAGAAAAGCACACAAATATGCTTACAAATGAGAATAGCTCTAGAAAGCACAGTGATAAAGCTCATGTTGATAGTATGCAGCATGTGATTAAAAGAAACAGGCCTAAGCACATGGCAGCAACTGTAGACCCTGCAGCACTCACTGGTAAACCTCAGAACTTTCCAGCAAATTCCAGAGCTCTTACAGTCTCACCGAAGTATAAGAGTGAGTCAGCAAACTAAAAGCATGGGCCTCAACCTAGTTTCATTGTCAACTGTCATAATTGTGGTGGAAGTCATGAATCTAAAAAGGAGAAATGTTCAGCTTTTGATCAGCAATGCCACAAATGCAACAAATGAAATAATTTCAAAAGGTTTTATAAATCAAAAGGCCCACATTATTTTATTAAAAGAGAACATTTTAAGAAATGAGTTGATCAATTAGAGAGCTGCAACCCTACTCTTTCTTTTGTTGGTGTGTCAGTGCTTCAGGAAACAGTTAATGCAATAGATTTATGGGCAAAGAATGAATTATTTTGTACTGTTCAGATAAATGGAAAACCAACAGAGCCCAAAGTTGATACAGGTTCAAAGTGCAGTGTTATGTCAGCAGAAACATTTGCTGGAGTGTGTCATGGTGAAAGGCTTGATTTGGCAAGGTGTGCGAAGCTTATTGCTTATGGTGGTGAAGAAATTCAGAATGAAGGCTCAGTAGTGCTTTCATGTTACTCTGCTGGAAGATGTTATGACTTATTATTTTATGTGGTCAAGAGGCATGTCCAGTCATTATTAGGCCTCAGAGACAGTTTGAAAATGGGATTGCTTTTATTTAATAAGGAAGCCCACCATGTTAACTTAAAAGACCACCACTCTGATTTTGCCCCATACATTTTTTCTACCTGTGCTGATCTTTTTGAAGATGAACTAGGGAAGCTTCTAGTTGTGTACTCCATGAAGTAAGACCCAGAGGTCAGTCTAGTTATCAGGCCAGCTTGAAAAGTTCCAATAGCCACACTTGACAGAATCAAAGCCGAACTAGATAAAATGGTGTGACAAGATGTGATTTGTCCAGTAGATGAACCAACTGAATGGGTATCTTCCATGGTGGTAGCTCATAAGAAAATCTCAGATGACAGCGGAATATGTATTGACCCATATGATTTGAAGAAAGCACTAAAAAGACTTCATCATCCAATGCACACAGTTGAAGAAGTCACAGCCTTGATGCCAACTGCTACTGTTTTTTCTGTCTTAGATGCAAAGAGTTCATTTTGGCAAATTCAGCTTGACAAAAAATTGTCATTGCTCACTACATTCACTACTCC
The DNA here is from genome assembly GCF_019279795.1 of Protopterus annectens. Taxonomy (NCBI): domain Eukaryota; kingdom Metazoa; phylum Chordata; order Ceratodontiformes; family Protopteridae; genus Protopterus; species Protopterus annectens. The sequence goes on along the minus strand of NC_056728.1, from coordinate 1,985,428,597 downwards.
ATTTGGAAGGTACAGATTTTTGAGTATGGCATTTGGGATAAATTCTGCAAGTGAAGTGTTTCAACGTGCAATGGAGAAACTTTTTTCTGGGTATCCTTGTGCTATTATAGTAAATGACATACTAGTAAGAGGTAATGGTGAAACTGAACATGACAGAAACCTCAGAAAAGTTCTAGAAAGAGCATGTCAACTAAATTTTAAGCTCAATCCACAGACATGCAAATTCAGGCTACAAGAAGTTATTTATGTTGGTCATTTATTTACTAGTTCTGGCCTATAACCAGACCCTTCTAAGCAAACAGCCATACTTGAGATGCCAACTCCAGACAATGCTCAAGCCCTGCAATGTTTTCTTGGCATGGTTAACTATCTAGGTAAGTTCATTTCAGACTTGAGCCAACTTTCAGCACCACTCAGAGAGCTGACACATAAAGATGTATAATGGTCTTGGTTAGAGCAGCACCACAGAGCATTTCATGTTGCTAGTCCACTAACTCTCAGATACTGTGATGTTGACAAACCAGTTACACTTTCCTGTAATGCTTCAAAATGTGGTCTAGATGCAGTCATTCCACAAGAGGATCAACCTGTTGCCTATGCATTGAGAACTCTTACCCAAATTGAAATGCAGTATGCCCAGATCGAGAAGGAGCTTTTGGCAATTGTATTTCCATGTTCGAAGTTCCATGATTATGTTTATTGTAGATGTATCCAGATCAAAACAGACCACTGACCTCTACTCACTATCTTGAGAAAGCCTATGCATTCACCTCCAGCCAGACTGCAACATATGATGCTGAGATTGCAAAAGTATAATTTCATTAGTCTACAAGAAAGGCAAACTTCTTTATCTTGCTGATACATTATTCAGATCACACAGAAACACCACTGAACAATGCAAGAATGAGAACCTTGATTTTGAAGTCATGGAGGTGAGAAATCTTTCTTCCACATGTCTTTCTGATCTAAGAGATCACGGGTCTATATCAGAACATCGAATGATTAAAATCACGCATGCTCTAAAGAACGAAAATGCTGGACCTCAAAGTGCTTTTTTGAGATAGCAGTACAGTAACAATTGGAATATTTGCCCTTACCTCACTGTAATGCGATCTCGGAGTTGGAATATATATTTATCGGGAGCGATTTTGAGGTCCGGTATTTTTGCTCGAGAGTTCGCAAGTATAATCATTCGATGTTCTGATATAGACCCAAGATCACACAGCCACAGATCTAGTTTTACAGATGCTGAACCGCTTTATCAATCAAGGATAGCCATCAAAGCAATCTAGTTTACCTCCAGAAATGCAACCTTATTTCCCATACAGAGATGAGATTTTGCCTGACAATGGTATTATTATGAAATGTCCAAAAGTAATTGTTCCAAAGTCCTTGCAACCTGAGTACATTACTGTTTTGCATTGTGGTCACCCAGGAACCAACTCTAACAAAAAAAGGGATTGAGGACTAGTATTTTGGCCTTCTATGTCACTAGACATTGAGAGAGCACTTTCATCTTGTCCCTTGTATAATAGTACAAAGCCACATCAACAGAAGGAACCACTTCAGCTAAACCAGATTATGGAACTACCTTGGTCAACAGTAGCCACTGACATATTCAAGTGGAATGGTCAACATTATTTGGTATTAGTAGACTTTTATTCTAATTGGTTTGAGATTGACCTACTTTCCAACCTAGCATCCAGTACTGTCATTACTAAGATGAAATGTCATTGTGCAGTACATGGCAGTCTGCACAAAGTTATGTCAGGCAATGGCATGCAGTTTACAAGCCAACAGTTCAAAAGATTTGCTGAAGATTGGGACTTTACTCATGCCACAAGTAGCCCTGAGTACCCAAAGTCAAGTGGTTTGGCAGAATGTGAAAAACAGTTACTAGAGAAGTCAAAATGAGATAATAGTGATGTTTTCCTGAATCTCTTGAATCTCAGAAATGTTCTTCATGATAAACATCTTGGTTCACCTGCCTGGAGACTTCTGTCAAGACAAACGAGAACCACATTACCAATCAGTAGTCAATTGTTGGTTCCATGTGTTAAGAACAACAGGTCACAGAAAACCAATCTGTTGAAGAAGCGCCTAACCCAGAAGTCCTACTATGAATAAACCAGAAAACTACTCAATCCAGTATGAGAAGAAGTGGTAAGGATGCAAATATCCAGAGGTTGCGATTGGATTGACATCATGAAGAGTATTTGTCCAGAGCAAAGATCATACATTGTGGAATCACAAGGAGCAGAGTTTAGGTGGAAATGGAAGCATTTGATGCCAGTGTCCAAGCCTATACTACAACCCATAGTGTGTGAGAAAGACTATTTATCTCAGAGTGAGTTGTCTGGTGTTCCAATTCCAGAAGTTGTTCCAGAGAATATTCCCATTCTTGTGATGAATCCAGAAGTTCCTGATATAAGTTGTTCACTGAACACTGTCCCTGTTGCTAAAGTCAGTCCAAATTATGTTACAAGATATGGTCATATCTCTAAGCCATGTAACAGATACAAGGCAACTTGGACATGAACATTATGTTTTGTTTCTATTGTCTGTGGTAATGCATGTCTAACTCTAATGTTGTTTTTACAAGGGGGCAATCTTTTTAAAAGGGAAAATGTAGATCAATGTGTGTGTATATAGCTTTAAGAAGCTATCCAGGTGCTTGAATAAGTGTATAAACACTGAGCATGTGCGAGCCTGACTTCCATTTTGTAGTAAGCTCTTGAGATATAAGCATGTATGTCTGTAAGGTCTGTCTGTTAACCAGTTCATTTGTATTTTATGATGCTGCTTTCCATCCTGATGTGCTTCTATGTATTAAAGCATCTAAACGAAATACCCTGCCTGCTTGGCATCTATGTTACAGAGGGACAAGCAAAAAGACTGACACTACCAGACAGAGTGGATCAAATGTCAGTGCATCTGTAACATAATCTAAGGCATCCATGGTATGGTCTGCCCCTACCACATATGGAAACACTTGGCCTAGGTTTCTCCACAATGGAGACTAATGGGGTGATGCTGGTATGTGGAGATACACTGTGGAATGGAGCATGACTGTGACTTGACTGTCTAGTCGTGAGTGCCAGCCCACCATCAAATGGGCCAGCATCAGAAGTGTCCGCACATTGGAGCATAGACACTGATGCCCAGTGGGCAAGACTTGTTCTGCTGAGGGGGCCTGCATCTTCCATGTAGCAGTTAGCTAAGCACAGTCATCAGAGCATGCAGTACTCTGCTTGTACTGTGGCATTGATTTAGTACTGTCATGGCTAGGGATTCTATGGAAACTGCCACAGATAACATACTTTCATTCTGTGCAGCCAACAACACCATTAGCTCACTGTGTCTGCATTCCTATCCTTCATGCAACACACCCAGCTGGTGTGCAACATGATCTGTGGTATGAGCAAGTGTGGGTCTATATCACTTTGTCGAACAAACTAAATATAAAACACCTCTTCATTGAACTTCATCTGTTGAAACTTAATCCGTCAAATGATCACGTCAGTGAAGAATTACCCAGGGAAAAAAAATTGCTTGAACAACCTACCGACCATCACAAAAAACACATAATTTAAAACCCACCCAAGTGTGGGCTGCACCCCACACCCCCCAATGTAGGGGGCTGCTCCTCCTCACACCCCCTAACTACATATACCAACTCAGAAATCACAATACAGTGGGGAAAAGGGCAAACTCCTGATGATGGCCAAATCATTTTTCTCCCTGCGTAGTTCTTCACTGAAGTGATCATTTGATGGATCAGGTTATGATGGATAAAGTTCGACGAAGAGGTATTTGATTTTTAGTGCATTTGACAAAATGATATAGACCCAGCAAATGCACATATGCCAGATCCCTGACATTACTGGGAATGTTCCTTTGCATGTAGGAGTAGGTTGACACCCTCTGAAACCTGCCCATGCACACCAACTGATGCCTGCATCTATTGCAATGGGCAGTATAAATGTACTGGGAACTGTCAACATCAGCAGCAGTCTCAAAGTGGGCATGTTGTCCACAGGTCTCAACCTGTCCACCATCCAATGTCCCCTCATTTTCAGAATGGTTGGACAAGTTTTCTCCCATATCTGAGGCTACAGCATATCCAAATGACTGTTACCATCTGGGCACAACTGTCTTACCATGTCAATATCCTGTGTGCCAGGGGCCATACTACCATACTGAGGCACATTGGATCCCTCATTCGGATCAGTGAATGGGCTAATGGAGGATAAAGGCAGTTGATGTGCTAAACAAGGGACAGATGACACAGATCAAAATGATGTGCTTTGTGCGTACTCCACATGCCAGATATCATTAAAAACATATGACGCATACATCTCACTGCAATATTATAGATAATAATAACTTACCATGAGGTCTCGTCTGTGTATGGGTCATAAAATCTATATAACAGGGAGTTGACAACTGTTTTACAGGTCTATATCACGTGATCGAATGGTGAAATAGTCAAACACGTAATAGTCAACCCATAATAATTGAACTGCCACAATGTCGAACGGAAAATAAAAAAAGAAACACCCACCCAAACAAACCATTTAAACAGTACACGCAGGGGGGTATGCCCCCATGCACCCCCCACACACCCGATACTTAAATATACCAACTTCTAAATCACACTACAGTGCAGACAATGGAAAACTTCCACTTCCACAATGTATGGAGATCTCCACTGAACCATTCGACATTGTGGTGGTTTGATTATTATGGATTGACTACTATGTGTTTGACTATTTGACCATTCGATCACGTAATATAAACCCTATTTTACGTATCCAACATATCTGACATATGTGATAAATACAGCCATAACACTCACTTGACAAATCCTTCAGGGAAGATGGCATGGGAAGATAGGGATGAAATGCAACTGTTTTAGGGAAGTAACATCATAAACATAGCATTCTTAATCACATCATTGCCAGCATGGACCATTCAAATAGCATTAAAGCAAACAGTAGGTATTACATAGATTTACCAATTGTCTGTGCAGTAGATACTGATGTAGTCTGTCCTATAAATGGATAAAAGGGCACACTATTAATTGACGACAACAACAGGAATAACAACAATGACATGTATGAATGATAGGTAATAGCATACCACTGACAGACTCCCGCAGTTGTGAGTTTGTGTGTTGTAGTGTGGATCTTGCAGTGGTAAAGTTAGGGTTAGAGTATGGATGTAGCTTAAAGCTGCAGGTTTGAATCTCAGGTTCTCCACTCTGAGTTCATTTTTTTCCAGTATTTTTAAAGTGTGTGTGTGTGTGTGTGTGTGTGTGTGTGTGTGTGTGTGTGTGTGTGTGTGTGTGTGTGTATGTGTGTGTGTGTGTGTGTCAAACACTGCAACATGTGTATGTTGTTTCTGTACTGTTCTTCAACAATACTTTTGTTTGAACCTGATCTGAGCAGTGTATATTTGATGAATTCATCATTTATAGTTGTTCTTTTCTTTTTGCAGGTAATGAGGACTGGACCTGTAACCACGCCTTGTACATCAAATTGATGCATAAGCTGGAGAACCAGGAGAAGGAGATAGATATGTTGCTTACTTTTTCTGTGTTGTTAAATAAAATGTATCTAATCCTTGTTACAGGCTCAAATTTTTGGCATTACCACATATAGTACTTATAATGCAGGAATACCCATCATGAGTCACTAAGGTAAGAGCAATACACACACACCCATGCTTACAAGTCTGATTTAAATGCAAATATGTAAAATATAATTTAGCAGCAAGCAATGTTCTCTGAAGATAATTTTTGAAATGTAGACCACAACTTAAATGAAAGTATGTTATGTATAACTGTCACACAGATTTTGAGATGGATGTTTTACATATGTCTATATTGCTTTACCTGCTGTTTATAATGCATATGTTGGCACACTTGTACATGTGTATATGGTTCTCAGTAACTGATCTGTCGTGCAGAGTCTGCCTATTCATGTACTGAATGGATGTCTGCTGTGTCAGTGTTCACACTGTTGTTGGCAGACTGCATTGCTAGCTCTTCATTTCAACATTGATATCACAGCTGCCTAGAAGTCCTTTTTGCTCCATTCATAATCAGCAAGCAGCATCCAGATGCTTGCATTTTTCAGGTTTTGATTGTAAATAAATGTAGGTGGGTCATGCGTACAGTTGTAAGCAGTCTGTCACTGAGTTTATGACTGACCAGAATTATTATTGTTAGTGTTTTATTCCTTAAACTGATGTGAATTCAGCCAATGGCCATGCTGCCTGGCTCAGCTGTTTGTCATATGGCTTTCATATTTTCCATGTTATTGTCATCTCACTTTGTCTTCATTGTAACAATGTTAATTGGTGGCTCTTCATATGACTCATTAAATGCACAGACACATGGACTGCATTTTACATTCACATATAAACATAACCGCTCAGGGAACATATGCAAGGGAAAAATAATGGAAATATCCTGTCAGTAAGTCATCTGGACAGTTTACTCAGGCAAACATCATTATTAAACAGAGTAGGTCCCAATATGAATGCCACAATGTCATTTTCAAAATTTTCTTTTGTCAAATTACAGTTATGAAAATGTTGCGTGAGGTAATATCGAGCATGCTTTCCTTCAAAAGTCAGGATATGTTACATTTGCTTGATTGCATATGCTTGCTATGCTTAATGCTGGCCAATAAACAACTGTGTGGGTCATGTCATGATTTCCACTGGTAAGCTGTGTTATGCATGGCATTGCAAAGCTTTGATTCAGCTGCTCACATTATTTGAAGGATACAATGTCCTTGACATATTCTGTTATTGGAGATGTCCACAAGTATAGATAATGTGACATAGGGAAGGTGTTGCGTGCTTTAGGAGCCCTTCTCTACCAGAAAATCTATTGATTATAATTGTGCTATTGCTAATGTTTCTGTCATTTCATCTCGAATTGTGTTTTACATGACACCATCAATGCATGCTAATACACCTTCATTCCCATATTCTGATATGCACAACTCATATGTGGATGGGATGTTAATTAATGTATCTTGGACTGCAGATGTGCACATCAATTTCAGTTTAATGTCTGCTATGATCTTCATAGCAGTGTGAGGCCTGATAGCCATTTGCTTTTCATTGTTATGCTTTTGGTTACTGAAATACATCACATATGGTGGTACAGTGGATTATGGTCATAACATATTTTAATGTTTCATGAGGACTGTTTTCGGCCTGTTTAGTGTCTCACAATGGGTATGGTATGCAGACAGGTAGTATCAGGTATACATGTAATTTCTGTTCTATGTTGTGATCCATCCTGACAGAGTATAGGACTTGTGGACGATCAACTATCAGACATAGATGATGAGCACATTCCAGGCCAGTACCAGAATCCTCTCATGATGATGACCATGATGATGAAGAGAATGATGATGGGGAAGCTGGTCCTGCATGTGCCATCATTCCTGTTGCATCCCAGAGGAGATGACACCAGGAATAACAGGGAGATGAGTATTAGGAACTGATCTGAGAGATGGTAACCAATGTGTTTCATACATAGATGAGGGACATGATGAGGAATTTTTTTCAGGATATGGCACTGGTTATGCACAACTCATTCAAGGAGATAGCCCAAGAGATCACTCATAATGTTCATTCCCATCGGGGTTGTCCCTTAGGTTCATAAGTATTGTCTGTGTGCTCCAATTGTGTAATGCTGCCACCAAGCTATTTGCCACATCAATGATTGGACTGTATGTGCACGCTTCTGCATGCATACCATTTAGTTGCCATGCGTATGTGTTACAGGTGCAAACATACAATGCAGATGTCATTTTGTGACATTTATTTATGTTTCGTCATGTGCATGAAACACATTAACACATTATACTTTCTTTTCACACTCAGCTGTCCATGCATTATGGCAGTTAACATGCAGCTACTGCTACAACAATTACATTGTAAACATCAGTTTTAGTGACAGAAACACACAGATAACACATGTTGGCCATAGTCCAACACTACCGCAGTGGTATGGTTAAGATTTGTGTATTGCCATATCATGTATGTGCAACAGAAAGACATGTCCTTGCCCATGTGTTTTAGATGACAATTGTCATGCTGTTCCATTGGCATGATGTCATGTTGTGTGGCATGTGTTGAGAATGTTGATGCAATGTTGGGTCACTTAAAGGTATGTCATACATATGTACAGTCTTTTTTTACTAACTGCATAGACCACCAATTTAACATTCATGTATACACCATATTAATGAGAATTTATTCAGTAACAATATAGCATGCCATGTTTGATCCAGGTTACATTTCCACCTCCATTTATTACTTGCATAAATCCACACCTTTCAGCAAATGGTGCACCCATTAAATGATGTATGTGCATGTCTCTGCATACAGTCCAATCCATAATGAAACACCATTGCACCTTTAGCATGTGAGCATTCACTGATGTAATGTTGATGTGCTTTAATGATGCTCATAGGACTTTCTCTGCTCAGGAATGAGCAGGGTCTGAGAAATATAACTACAGTTGTTTATTCCACATTAGTATGACAGTATATGTGTATGTGATGAAAATTCTTAACTTATTTACCTATGCCTGTTGATGTTACATGATTACACAATACTGTGTATGTGTGCTTTATGCATGCCTATTTTTGTTGACATCAGCAATGCAGTCTTCCCATGTGACATACATTTGCCAAGTGCTTAAATGTATTTTGGGTTGGCTTCAACAGCACTCTATCTAGTGTATACATGCATTTGTAATGAGTAACCTTACTTTGTTGTCCTGCTTTATCATTGTCTTCGTTGGTGTTGGCCCATGTTGTCCATCTCCCTTCCACCTTTGTAGGTACATAATATATTTTGCAGATATGTTTGCCTTGGTTGCATTTATTGTCCATTGTCATTTATTCATTTGTTTACAAGGTCAATATGTGCCAAATCCATGGCCATAATACAGATGCAGAACATTTACACACAAGTCACTGGCTAATGCTGACACTACATCCTTGTTCTTGTTATACTTGTATGTTAGTCATTGTACATTGTTGAAGTTCATGTGCACAGCTTGATATTTTTATATAGCTGTACTGTTAGATTTGTGAACATATATTCTTACATGTCATTGTGTGTGTATGTTTTTGAGATCACTTTCATGTAAATTCCAGTTAGCCCACTGACAGTCATATATATATATATATATATATATATATATATATATTACTACACCTGTGTGTTGCTTTTGACATGGCATATGTGTGTGACATATATGTGTTCTTTACACTTTTGTTTGGGTTGTATACACCTAGTTGTGAATGTAGCATCTGGATTGTTTCTTTGCTGCAGTATTGCTGTTTGGCACTGTGTTTGGTTGTTTGCCTTCCTGTCCTCTGCTAGAATTATCTAGCATTCCAAGATCTGCATTTGTTCATCTGTGATGTTGCTTGGCTTACACTTGCACTGCTGACAGATTACTTGGACATGTGTTTATTTATCCAATATGTACTGTGATCCCTATTTATTGCCCTATAACACATATCTACCATTGCTCATACACATCCAAGTATGACTGCCACACAGTTTACAGTATGTCATAATGTGATATTGCATAGGTAGGCATGTTTTTGAGCATTTCACTATGGCTGGTATGCATCCCCACCCTGTTTGACAATATTCCATCACCTGTGTTGTGCAGTCTTCTGTATGTATAATGTATCTGTCCTTACTGGCTTTTTTTTCAACTTTTTTTTTTTACTCAAGTAATTTTTGTTTTCAAACAAATAAGAATGTTGCAGATACAACATAATCTAAATACTAATATATAAATAACTGTATACACTGTTTACATTTGGCCTGCAGGAAAAATAAATAAATGAAACCAGTTTGATTCAAAATACATAGATTGACATGCAAATACAGTAATCAGGGAGAGGAACAGTCCAATTGTAGATTTTCATAAAGGATTCTCCAATGATTATTTGCTAACATGTTAGGATAGATTCTCAGTTCTTTAATCTTGATCTCTTTCTGAACTGTGTCTTTCATTAAAGATAGAAATTCTTCCATGGACATTGGTGAAGTGAAATTCCATGAGTCGACAATATCGAAGCTGATATTGTTGACACGAGAATAGTGAAAGCACACAAAATCGAATGTGTAAACGGAAATCTCCGTAAGGGGAGATTTCCATTTACTGCAATGTAGTGCGGTCTCGGAGTTGGTATATTTAAGTAGCAGGGGGTGTGGGGATGCAGCTCCCTGTGTGGGGGGTACCCTGCTTAAACCCATTAGGGTACTTTTTTCTTTTTGGTTGTTTTTATAAGTTCAATGTTTTTTTTTTTTTTTCAAAACAGGTTTATTGTTTTAACATATAAGAGAAATATCATAACAATTTTATACAAGTAATTAAAAATAGGTATTATTATAATATTCAACAAAACAACTAAAGTATTTACAAAGACATCCACTACAATCAGATCAATTAATTAAACTAAAATACCATGCTATTGAAATTAAAATTTTTTTAACAAATTTTGTAAATTATCCCATACAATAAAATAAGATGTTTTTCTATTTGTTCTAGTCCTAATTGTGTTTATTTCCATATGGCACACTATATTCATAACATTTTAAATTCATTGAACGAAGGAGGTGTATCTGAAATCCAATTTCTAGTTATTATTTTCCTAGCCACTGCTAGAATAGACCATAACAAGGGAAGCCTAACCTTTTTAACACTTTGAGGTACAGGTGTGTTGAATAATATAAGAGATTTAGAAATAATGAAATTATCTATAAAAAGAGCCTGCAAAATTCATTAATTGACTTCCAGTATTCTTTCAATTTTATACAGTCATAAAACATATGAGCCCAGTCAGCATTAATTTCTACATTACATCTCTTACATAGATTATCTTTATTATTTATTTTATTCATCATCAAAGGTGTATAAAAAGATATATGTAAAAATTTCCATGTATAAAGTCTCCAGACAATGGAAGACGTAGTTCTATAAGCAGATTCCAATATATATTGTTTATCTTGTTGATTTGGTGGGTCCCCATTAATAGAAGTGAAATAATTCCAGTATGAATCTACACTGTAAAAAGTTTCTTGTCTGATTAACTTTATGTATGTATGAAAGTTTACCTTTATCAGAAACTTTATGTTGTAAATTTAATATCAAGTAATCAATCAGTGTTGGAATAGATTCTTTAACAGTTATAGACATTAAATCTATTTTATTAATGAGATGTTGTCTAAAGGTCTGAACCTCTAACCAGCAAGTTTCTCTTAGATCAAATTCTTGTTTTAAGAAATCTAGATTTTTAACTTTATTATCAGATATCAACTGATACCAGTACTTTAGATCATTATCTATAGCTAAATGAGTTCCTTCAGAAGTAGATGACAAAAGCATACCCTGAGTATACATTATAGGAAATACAATAAAATTCCATTCCCTATACTTAGGGTGCATGAATATAAAGTTACGATAACTAATAATAATATTTAATGGGTAACAAACCATATGTTTAGGTGTAATAGGTGAAGTACAAAATTCCTTTAGTAACCATAACATGGAGTTATTTACAATCATATTTTTATGTGTTAAGGAGATTTTCATGAAGTGAATACTAATTAGCTCCCAATAATCTTTCCATTTTGTGACATATGACTGATCTATTAATAAAGTAATAACTTTTACAATAGAAGAGATAGTATATACATTAAAGTCTGGAAAAGAAATCCCCCTTTTAGACTAGCTATTACTACCCTTCTTTAATGTAATCCTAGGTCCATTAGGTGCCCATAAGAAATTTAACATTAGTGTGTTCAGTTTCTTGATAATTATTTTGTAGGTGGAAGTATTATTGATTGTATTAAGTATAAAATCTTGGGGAATATTATCATTTTAATAATTGTAAGTCTCTCCTCCATAGTAAAAACATATTATTCCAGGTATTAAAAAGATTGTGTATATTAAGAAAACAGGTATTATAATTATTATATATAATAGATTTAATATCTTTAGATAGTATTATACCTAAATAAGTTATCTGACCTGAATTGGGTACATATTTAGTAAAATCAGTAATGAGAATATTTTCGTGTATATATAGGTAGTATTTTAGTTTTTTTCTTCATTGAATATTAAACCAGAAATACTTTTAAAATTCATCATGTTGTCAAATAGAGACTGTATAGAAGAATTAGATCCTGCTGATGTAATTAGAACATCATCTGCAAAAAGTTGAATTTTGGATGTTGTATTTTCATCTATTTCAAAACCCTCTATGTCAGTACTGTTTCTGATCAAATTAGCCCAAGGCTCCATTACTAAAGTGAATAATAGTGGAGAAAGTGGACATCCTTGTTTTGTACCTTTAAGAATGGGTATTTTTGTGAAACATATGTTCCTACCTTAATATAAATAGCGTTCCTTTGTATAAATGTTCAATTAGATTTACAAATGCATCCGAGAAGTTTGTGCACTTCATTAAGGTAAACAGATAGTCCCAACTTACTGAATCAAATGCTGAACTTATATCAAGACTAATAAGTGTTAAATCTTTCTTTTTCCTATTTGCAAAATCTATTAATGTTAAAGTTCTTCTTATATTATCAAAAGTATTTCTATTTACAATGAAGCCTGTCTGATCTATATCTATAATGCAATGATTGTCTTCAATCTATCAGCAAAGATATTCATAAACATTTTATAATCAACATTAAGTAATGAGATGGGCGATATGAAGAACATCTAGTTGGATCTTTATTAGGTTTTAAAATTGGCGAAATAAATGTATATTGCCAAGATGGGGGTTATTAACTCAGTTTGGGCCAAAATAAAACCTTATGTATTAATGAATATGTATTTTTAGAAAGGATTTTATATATCTCTGGTATAATACCATCATTACCAGGTGCTTTGTTTGATTTAAGCTTATTTATTTGTGTAATAACTTCTGTATATGAAATACTCTTGTCCAATAGTTTAATCTGTTGTTTATTAAGCTTTTATTCATATTTGTGGTTATAAACTCCTTTATTTTATCTTTAGGTTCCATGTTAATATTATTATGGTTAATTTTGTGAAAGTGATTTCTAAATTCATCTAGTATTTCTGGTATACTAGAAACATTCTTCTTTTCCTTAGAGAAAAGATTTCTTTGATATGGTTTTGTTTATTCAACCTTTTGTTTTATTTTTAAGTCTATGTAAGTATTTGGGGCTTATTGAATAAGACAAAACTTGTATTTCTCTAAAGTTATTTTAACTTTATGAGTTAAAATTTCTTTGTATTTCTCATTTAGTTTGTTTATTTCTTCAATAACTTTCTTGTCCATAATATTTTCTTTATTATTATGTTTATAAGAGTCTAATTTACTTTGAATATCTAACAATTCCTTATCCCAAGATTTCCTTTTATTATTATACCATCTGATACTTTGTCCATATAGATATGATTTTAAGGCATCCCAAACATAAACAATGGAGACTTCAGGAGTGTTATTTATGTATAAAAAATGTTTTACTTCTGAAAGTATATATTCTTTATAGTCTTTTAGTTGAGTTAAGTATGCTGGTATCCTTTTGATCTGAACATTATGAGTATTTTTTATCATGAATTCAAAAACAATTGAATTATGATCAGATATAGGACATGAAATACTTTTGGAATTAATTAAATCTGTTACCATCTGATTAGAAATAAAGACCCTATCTATTTTTGAATAAGTTTTGTATCTGTTAGAAAAAAAGGTGTATGGTAATGATTTTGAATCTATCTGATTATTAATATCATTCAAATGATAAGAATTAGCAAAATCCTTTAAATGTTTTGCATTAGATGTAATTCTTCTCTTTCCTATAGTGGTAGTATCACTTTCATGTAGTATACAATTAAAGTCACCAGCTAAAATAATATCTCCTATAGAGAATGATATGATCTTATCAAGATGATGTTTCACTGTATTAATACCAATTCCAGGTATCCAATATACATTAATTAAAGTGTAAGTCTTCCCATTAATTTGTATTGTAACCATACAAAACATTCCTTTGTCATCCTGATAAGACTTAATGGTTTTAGGAATGGGCATACTTTTATTCTATAAAATAGCCACTCCTCTTTTTCTGAGTGTGCTCTGAACTAACCAATACTGTATATTTGTTTGTGGCTAGTTTATCAATATCTTTTTTCAAGAGATGGGTTTCTTGTAGGAAGACTAAGTTGGCCTTATGTAAATTAATGTATCTTATTAGGTTACATGGATTATTCAATCCATTAATGTTTAAAGAAATTCCTTTTAAAGATGTCATTTGGCATTTTTAAAACTTAAGAATCTTATGATCAAAATAACAAATAACAAGATAAGTAATGTTACATCTCCTCCTTTAGGTGTACCTTTAAATATAGCTGTATTTATTGAATCTCTTATGGGATTTATAGGATTCAATTTTGTTTGTAGTGACAATGAATGTACAAAATATATTGTGGATGTCAAAACTATATACAAATAACAATGAACAAGTGAAAATAATGTAAGGATTAAACCTTGCATCCAGCCTGGAGTTGTAAACTCCAACTTAGAGTAGTATTTACCACTCAAGTTAACCCCCTACCCTAAGCAGCAGTACGTCATCTACCACCTTATCAATTTAATACTAGTTATATTTAACTGAAGTTAACAGTTTTCAATTCAATTATCTAGCAAGACAAGACTACACATTTGGTAAAACAGCATCATATAAACTAAAATAAACCTTTTGTTTTTAAAAAAAACTGTTCATACTACTATATACATCCATGTAATATAAAACACTTGTATTCAAATAGCATTCAAATAATCTTGATGTTAGAAATCAAGGAGAGAAAAATAGGTTCAAACATTCATTTAAATCAAAAACTTTGGCTAATATGATTCAGACATTACATATATTAGGATGCATCTAATTTCTGTCATGTAAATACAGTTAACAGCTTCCAAAAAAAAACTTGAATTGCTTGTATATGAGCATTTACTCAAACTCATTATTGCCAATAGAATAAAATATTGTATTCATAGAAATTGTTATAAATCATACTTCATAGTTAAGCAGATTCTCAGAAACTTTTATATACATATCTACATACACACACACACACACACACACACACACACACATATATATATATATATATATATATATACATACATACACACATACACATATACATATATATATATATATATACACACATATATATACACATGCATACACACACACACACACACACACACACACACACACACACACACACACACACACACACACACACACACACACACACACATACACACACACACACATATATATGTATATATATATATATATATATATATATATATATATATCTGATCTCACTGAGTTGTATCTTTACTGAGCACCATCTTACATTGCTGTCCCTTCAATAAATCTGTCTGCTTTATACAAAATAATGCACAGCAAACACATTTTAGTAACCAGATTTTACAAACATGCTATACTACTGCTTTAAAATATATCACATGACAATTTCTTCCAATATAGAGTTATAAAATTATTTATGCTTGTCAATCAGATGAATTAAATGAGTTATTGTAATGTACATGTTTGGGACATAGGTTTTTAATACATATTATTAATCTGCTATTCCTGTATCTGTGATGTGTCAGTGTGATATCTAGGTCAAAGGTGAGACCAGCTGCTTTCAGCTTCGCTGTGAGAATTCTGAGAGTTGAAGCTTTTGAAGTAGCTCATGGACACTGTGCATGAGACAGCCCACATCCCAGATTGTCTCTCAACGTTTTGGCGGGAAACTTATTAAAAACTAGTGACAAACATTCATTTAGCAGTGTAAATGCATCTAAACATGACAAAACCTTCACAATGCATTCTACAGGTTATTACAGACTCTATGTAAGTGAAATCAAGCCCAAAATTATTAATAAGTAACAAAACTCAACATTTTTGTCCCAACTCAACTCTTATGCGAATCTTATTATTTACTGTGTCTATATGATCAAAAGTATTTCTATATATTAATAAAGAAAAGAAAAAGAGAGTAGAAAGTAAAAGGGTGTAAGGCAGAAATAAAAATGTAAGAGAAAGCTATAAGAAGTATATACAATAGAATATTACTTACTGTTTATATTAATAGAGTTAAAAATAAAACATATTATTTACTATTATTTAGTTCTAATTATTATTAGTTAAAGCATGACAGATTATTTACAGACAAGCATAAGCAGTGTAATCAAGAAAGTATAATTAGGAATAGCATTTGAAGAACATATAAACTTTTAAAGGAAAAAAAATGTATCAAATTACTGACCTTATTTTTCCTCTTCAGAAAGAGAAACAAGTTAAATCACAGCTTGCCATTAAATCTCCAGATATTTTGACTAGTTATGAAACAAAACATTTCTTTGCACACAGAGAATAACTTTGATTAAATCTTTTCAAAATATTTGTTGCTTCTTGGAAATGCAGGAACTATATTTAAAAGATTAATAATAAAATAAAATGGTGAGAGAGAAAAAAAACATAGTACAAATCATTTGTTTTTAGTCTCTTCTTCTTCTCTGAAGTCTTCCACGAAGTTTCAGTTGCCAGTCTCTTTAACGAAGGACTAGCCCATTCCATTTCTTCTATTTTTCCAAAATCTTATTTTTTTGATAAACAGTAAAGCAGAGTCTAAGTCATCGAAAATTTTAGGACCATCAGGAAGGAAGATTTTAAGCTTGGCAGGAAACAGAAGGTATGTTTTAAACTGTGTTTTTTAAGCTCCCTTATTAGTGGCAGAAAAACTTTTCTTTTAGCTAATACCATGGAAGAATAGTCATTGTCAAAATGCACAGTTGTTTCATTAATCTTAACAGGAGCTTTAGCCCAAGCAGATTTAAGAACCATCTCTTTATCAAAAGATGATAGAAATCTAACTATAACTGATCTAGGATAGTTTTTGTTTGAGTTAGTATTAGCTATAGATCTATGTGCTCTTTCGATACCAAAAGAGAATGCTTCTGGTAAATCTAAAGTTTTAGGGAGCCATGTTGTTAAAAAGAAGTAATATTGTTACCTTCAATATTTTCTGGCAGTCCAAAAATCCTAATGTTATTGCGCCTAGATCTATTTTCCAGGTCATCCAGCTTTGTTTGTAAATGTGTATTTTGTTTCAGCAGAAACTCAATGTTGATTTCCTCTTCTTGTATTCTATTTTCCATGTCATTCACAGCTTCTTCTATGCCTGTCATCTGGATCTTCTGTTGTTGCAGGTCCATATGTAACAAGTCTATTTGTTTTGTAGTTTTTCTATGAAAGTGTCTATTTTAGTATCCATTTTATCCATCTTAGCAGTAAGTTGCTGGACTATAATTATCAGAGACTGAAGTTCTTTCTTGATGCTGGAGTCTTGAGAATTTGACTTACTGGAACTCATTTCAGACTGATAAACTGACAGGAAAATTTCTAAAGTAATTTCTGACAGGAATATTATTAAGATTTCCTTTCTTTTTTAGATATAGTTCAAGAACTATATAAAACAAACATATTTAGAAAGAAAATTACTTCAAAAATTATTTTTTAAGTAATTAATTCCTGTCAATGTAATGAAATTGGTGGAGCTGAAGAAATCTGCTGCTATCCTGTGTTCATCCTTGGCCACGCCCCCATAAGTTCAATGTTTGAAGACATCGACCATATGGTGTTCGATGTTTTCAACTGTCGATCTTATAATATAGACCCAAATTCCATTTCCTCATTATGCACTTTCTAGCAACTGCTAGAATGGTCCACAATAAATAAAGACTGTCCCTCTTCAAATGAGGACCTTCATTTATGTTCAATAGCTTTAAAGCTTTAGATAATATAAACAAATCTGTGAATAGAGCTTGTAAAAATCAATACCATTCCAGAATTGTTTTATACAAGTGCACTTATAAAAATATGCATCCAGTCCACTCTGCCCACTTGAGAAAATCTCCAACATAAAACATTACTAGAAGTACTAAACTTGGCTATTTTATCTGGTGTTAAGAATGTTCTATGGAGACATTTCCAGGTATAAATTCTCTAGTGTTGTGACCAAAAGGTTAATTTAACAGAAAGCAAGAGATTATTTTTAATTTCTGTAATTAAAGATAAGGAATGTCCCTTAGTAATATAATTCTAATATTTTTCTTGAGGTTTTGCTTTATATGTTATTAATATTTTATACAGAATTGATGTAATGTTATTCAAGTTGAAATTGTTATAAACAATTTCATATAAATATATGACAAACTTTTGTTTTCCTTTGAAAGAAGAACTATTAATT
>NC_056728.1:1985320230-1985407730 GCF_019279795.1 Protopterus annectens | reverse complement strand
GTATGTTTTTTAGTTCTGATTCCCATTCTTTAAACTTATTTTTGAACCACATTAAAGTTTCACCCATGTATATAAGACTTTAAGGAGTCCCAGATAATTGTGATATGAATCTCTGGTGTATAATTAGTTTCAAGAAAAATCTGGAGTTCAGAAGCTAACCATGGTTTATATTCTTTAAGTTTTGTGATGTAGGCTGGGATTCTTGTAGAAATAATTAATCTTTTATAGTCAGTTTGAAACTTCAGAAAAAGTGAATTATGATCTGAAATGGGGCAAGGGAGTATGGAGAAATATGAATGTTTTGTGTTTAAATCTTGTGAAACATATATTTTGTCAATTCTAGCCTGAGTATCAAATCTATAATCCTGATGTGAGAAACATAATGAATTGCTTTGTTTTATATTAAAGGTGTCAACTAAATTAAGTGATTCAGACCACTTCTTGAAGTGCTTTGCAGTAGAGGTTAGACACAAAGGCCTTTTATTGGTTGTGTCTGAGCTGTCCAAAATATAATTTATACCCCCCTAATATAAAATTTCCATTATAATTATTGATAATTAAACCCAAATGCTTTTTAACAGTTCAAACACCCATGCCCAGAAATCAATATAGATTTACTAAGGTCCAGACTCTATTATTAAATTTTAATATAACAAAGGATATAAGGCCTTCTTTATCTTCATATTTATGAATGATTTGTGGGTTAACAATATTTTTTCCAAAGTATCATAACTCATCTTGTCTTAGATTTATTAGAGGAATGGGCTAAAATTAAATAATCATTTAGGTGCCATATATTACTATCTTTAGTGTTGAATTGTGTCTCTTGGAGAAAGACCACTTGAGTTTTATTCAGTTTTAAATATCTTGTTAAGTCTGATCTCTTTCTTGGGTTGTTCAATCCATTAATATTTAAAGATAAAAGTGATAAATCCATGTATGATTTTGCATGAGGTTATAGATTGAATTTAAGTATCTTTTCCGGGTTCCGGCATGCAGCTCGCAAGACATTTCCCTGCGAGCTACAGCGCCGAAACCAATTGGCTGCAGCAGCAATTTGCCATAGAGCAATACGGCTGAATAGCATAGCTGCTGCAGCTGTACACTATGCACAGTAATTCTACAACTGGTGGCGATCCTTACAGACAGCTGCCTGGCCGTATTCGAGCATGGACGGCCATTCTAGATGTGTACCAAGTTCCTTATTTTCATGTAAGGAATGCATTTATTGTATTATTTATTTTATTTTCATGTAAGGAATGCATTTATTGTATTATTTATTTCCTTACATGAAAATATGGAACTTGGTACACATCTAGTACGGCTGTCCCTGCTAGAATATGGCTGGGCAGCTGTCTGTAAGGATCGTCACCAGTTGTAGAATTACTGTGCATAGTGTACAGCTGCAGCGGCTATGCTATTCAGCCGTATTGCTCTATGGCAAATTGCTGCTGCACCCAATTGGTTTCGGAGATGTACTCACAGGGAAATGTCTTGCGAGCTACACGCCGGAACCCATCTGTTAATACTGTTAAGTAATATTCAA
Organism: Protopterus annectens; assembly: GCF_019279795.1. Lineage (NCBI taxonomy): Eukaryota > Metazoa > Chordata > Ceratodontiformes > Protopteridae > Protopterus > Protopterus annectens. The sequence continues at coordinate 1,985,406,184 of NC_056728.1, read as the reverse complement.
AAACACTTAATGTAAGTTTACTAATCTTGAAAGCTCTGAGTTTATGGGAGTTATTAATTCTCCTGTACTCATGTCAGGAAATATTAAACCCAAGTTGTTTTGTGGTAATATATATTTTATAACCAATGATGTTTATTATTATTATTGTTATTCATTATGTGTTTTCATTTACTATTGAATACCTTAGACAAAACAATAGGTCTGTAAGTAGGTGTACATCTGTTACTTATAGTGTAACACTTAAGAAGGAAAATGCTTGGATCTTTCGCTTATAATGATCTATAAATACAAGTTATAATTTTGTCAAAATACCATTGATAAGATAGAACTAGTGACGTATCCAATCATAAGTTGTGGAAAGGCTTCCTTTAAATATATATTTGATTGGAAGAAACGTCTGACTAATAGAATATCAGTTCCTTATAAAGTATACATAAAGATTTCTAAAGGCATTCACTTTGTTTTAATAACACATTCAAGTTTAGAGTAGTGAACTTTGTAACTTAAATATATTTAAGAATTGATTGTACAAATTATATTTATGCTAGCTCATCTTACAGAAAATGTGTTAACAAGTCTTATTTAGAACTCAATAGGGAGTGTACTTATTTTCTTTGAGGGAAGAAAGTCCAATGGATCAATGCTTATCTAATGGACTAGGGATGTTATTCATTCCATGGTTAAAGTGGAAATTTATTATTATTAGATTTAATTGTTTTATACTATAGTTTTTAAAATATATATTTGAAGTCCTATTTTAGCATTCACTAAACATTTGAAAGTATAGGAAACTGGTTTGAAAATCACATCTGAATATATTAATATCTGCTCATATATGATTTGAGAGAGATATTGGGTGATGAGGATTTTTCAGTGTAGCAAGGAAACCTAGTCATTGGCCATTTCATAAGTATGTCTTTCCAAATATCTAAACTTTCCTGATCTTTCTTATTCAATAAATAGTTCTAGTCAGTTTTCCTACATACCTAAAGCCTATATTTCCAAAGGACAGCATCAATATATTGCCAGAAGCTTACTGCCCAATCAGTTTCTGTTGTCAGCTTTACTTAAATTTCTTATTAACAGGCTGAAACAATTAGGTATTAATTTTATCATACATCAAAGCAAACAATACAAGACTATACTACAATTTAGTTTTGTTGCATATATCCATGTGAAGCATCCATGGTGAGCAAGACAAATTAGAAGTTCAGTAATTAGGTATAGGTTAAACCTGTCTTTTATAATAATACCTTGAAGTATAGGGTAACTGTCCTGAATAAACTCAAAAGAGAAAGGTAATAACTGAGGTTATTTACTATATGTGTTAATATCATCTCATATTATGACTAAATGATTTCTATATATTGCTCAAAAAATTATAGAATAAATATCTACTCCTTTAAAGAAATCTATTAAGTTATTAACAAACAGATTTACCAGCTATCATGTTAGTTATGATCATACATACTTAAAACAACCTAGCAAACAAGAAGCAACCACTAATCCTCCTTACTTTGAAAACGTGTTAATAAGTCACTCAACAAAATGTTATGTTCAAGAATAGATGATTTGAAAAAAACGATGATATATATATATATATATATATATATATATATATATATATAGAGAGGGAGAGAGAGAGAGAGAGAGAGATTTCATTGTTTATATTAACTTGATGTGGAATATGGCATGACTTACTGCAAAAAAATACATATATCCAAAATCTGCTACTAAAGTAAAATTAGGATAAGGTGCAACCTTCTGGAAACAGTCATTTCAGAAGCTGTGACCTAAGAATACAATGGTTACCTTGTATTTCATATCAGATATACTAAAATAGGTGTCAGACTGACAGTTTAATACTCCAATCTACTATTACAACTTACAACTACATACACCTAGTTACTCCAAAACATTTTCTATGCTGTACTTATTACTGTTCATTTTAATTAAGTACAGGAATTCCTATGTGCATCACTATAAACTATAATGGAAAACATTCCATAATGCAATTAATATAATTCGGTAAAATGCATAAGTGAATCCATTAAATAATTTTAAAAAGTCATATTTTTAATGTACTGTTTCTTTAAATGTATATAATCATAGAATAATTGCATAAAGCACTTACTCATATGCTGTGTTTCTCTGTTCATTTTAATTAAATCTCAAGTTTCTGCTGCTTGTAGTATATTAAATTAGTTTTCATTTACTCAATCTAGCTATAAATAGTTCATAGTGATTAAATTTACTTCTATTAGTGTTTCCCATGCATCTAGATGCTATTTAGTTCTTGGTGGGGTGGGGGAAAATATTCACTGTGTGCTTAGGAAGTATGTTTGCTAAAAAAATGACCCTTACTTCCTTTCAAAACAGTGAAAGAGGCCTCAGCCTGAACTACTAAGCAGTGAGTAAGCAAAGGAACTACAAAGGAGCTTGTGGGCCCTCATGAAGTATGTAAAAAGCTTAATCTTTTTGCTAGAAATTGAATCTTTTGATATTGAGTGAAAAGGAAAGAAAAAGAAAGTTGAAAATGAAGTGTATGAAGTAAATGAAGCTTAAATAAAGTAAAAAAGGTCCTTTATTTACAGTTATCAGTTCTTAAAAGCATGAAAACAGTATAATAATCACTACTATTTTCTTGAGAAACATATTTTAAGCAGCAGAATAGTAACTTAATGTTTAAATTGCAGGTTAGTAGTTTGGTGTGTAAAAATATTTTCCTTTCCCCTTTCTAGCATTCTGATTACATTTAATAGATGGATTTCTATGTGTATGATTAGCATATTTTAAATTCTCTAATAGGGATGAAACAATAAACTAGATATTTCATAAAAGTGACAAGTTAAAGGCAGTGAGAACAAGCATTATGCTAATCATTGTGATACATGTCGCTTCTTATGGCAGAACTTGGTTAAATATAAAGGAACATCTACTAACATAAAAAACACACATATTCATTTTAAACTGTTTAAATAAAAATTTGTGTTTACTTATAAATGTTGCAGAGTTATTGTTATTCAGATAGCATGGATATAAACAATATTGAGAATGTTTGTTTCAGTTTTTAGAGGTTGATACTAAATATAAAGAAGTTATTTAGAAATGTTAAATGTTAAATACCTGTCTCCAGTAGTAATAAAATGAATGCATTTGTTCATCATTTTGCTAATAATAGGTTTTGACCTTAATATTTGTTAATGATGATCAGATCATGTAGAATTAAATTTAATACATTATGACATAATAATTTATACATAAATCATTTAGAAGTTGATGTTATTAGCTGCTGTGGAGACTGACTTTTGTTTCTTCTTTGGTGTTACTGCGGTAGCGTTGTCGCCTCACAGTTAAACGTTGCCTGTTTGATTCTCAGTTAGAGCGTCTTCTGTGTGGCAACATACGTGAATGGGCATTCCTTCATTGAAGGTTGTGTGTTAAGCCCGGCAAGCCAGAACGTAAAACTCTACTGCCAATCATTAGCAGACCGGAGTTCCGCTGTTGCGACCCCTAACCGGGAAAAGCCGAAAGACACAAACAAACATCCCGTATTCTTTTCCAAGGATCTTTCTAAGTAAGGAGAAGAACAATCCATTTCCTCCAGTATAGTCATCATGTTGTTTTTTACATGAAAATTGAAGATTCTTCTAATTTGTTAAAAGTTCTCACTTCATTAGCCAGAGTGATTTTAATTTTTGATGGCTAGGTTTGTTGTAATCCAAAACATTCTAATATCTGTCTTTCTTTCCCTGTTTTCCAGATCATCTATTTTGTTGAATAGCCAGGTATTTTGCTTAAGAAGGAAGTCAGTTTAAGTTTCATCTTCTGTTAATCTCCCATGTATATCAGTTAAGGATGTCCCTATGTCAGGACCATTTCTTTAAGGACTTCTGTTTGCTTCTGGCAGCTTTCTTTGAGATTTTCTAGGTTTTCTTTGAAGTTATCCATATTTAGTGACAGTTCCTGTAAAGTAGCAGATAACAGCTGCAGTTCCTTCTTCAGAGAAGTTTCAGAATGTGAGTTATTGATGCTCATTTTCCTCAATGTATAAAAGTCTCCAGTATAATTTGAGAGGAAAATAGCTATCAAATTTTACCAAAGTCACAGGTTTTGAGCATTAGATTATTATCAGTGAAATTTGATAAGTTTTGTTAAGAAAGAATAATTATTTTCCTGTATTTTCTGATAGTTTAAGGGAGTTCTGAAATGCTGCTTTCAGTAGAGCATCTCGGCCCCACCCATTTTTTTCCAACTTTTGTCTGTCATGTGTTGTGATAAGTGTTCTATGGGTATACCTGTTGTGATGGCTTTCTCCTCCTCTTTCCCTACCTTTATCTTTTCTTCTGTTCTTAAAAAAAATTAAAAAAATGGGGCCGATTCCCACAAAAAAATGCCTATGCCCCCTCTGACATTCCCTCAGATTTTCCTATTCCAACATGCCTCTTGTGTGTTCCTCTTCTTCACCTATGCCACACACCTGCTTTTCTATCTCCCAGTTTCCTTGCATGTGCGCATTACCTGTGTTCCCCACACATGTCCTGCACTCATTGTTAGCTAATATTAGCCGTGGAAATATGGCTGTGATTGTCCTTGACTTTTATTAATTTTTATTAGAAAATTTACAGTTTTACTCACAATCTGTAAGTGATAGCTGGCATATTTTAGTAAATACAGAATTACTGCAATATTCTGTAATTGTCTGGAAGTTCACTGATGAGATTCTGCTATAGATATGTATTTATGATTATCAGGCTGCTTAGACTGTGAGATTCTTTCCATAACTTTGTTGATGTACATCACCCTTTGACACTGATGTTTCATTACTTATGGAGTACCTATGATTAATATGCAGTGCGCTAATACTGAGATACTCCATTCTGCATTAAGCTATTCTGAGTTCACTGTGGCATATTCACATATTACATACTTATCCACATCTTTTGCACTGTTATCAGTGTAATGCACCAGATTCCTTGAATTTTATGGAATCTGGCTTATAATGTTAAGAACTATGACTTTTCTACAAAAAGATATATAGGTAGATAGATTGAGAGTCAGAAGATAGATAGATAGATAGATAGATAGATAGATAGATAGATAGATAGATAGATAAAAAAACAAGTAATCACTGTGGTATCCCCGAAGTCTCAAAACAACCCACTAAAGTGTAGTGGGTCCAAAAACAAAACAGTGTAGGAAACTTCTCTGTGTGTAAGATTTTCGGTCCATAAATTTCTAGTTAATTACTGTATATTAATCAGATCAGACAATAGTAGTAGAAGTAGCTAACTTAAACTCGTCTTAAGTCAAAACAAAACAAAAAATAATAATAGAAAATATATAAATGTACAGCATTACTAAGTATTTGAAAGTAATCCAAGCAAGGTAGGCAGTCTGTTTCCAGTCGAAAATCCTTTACTAAGTACACAGACAAGCGATCCAAGTAAAACAAAACTAGAGTAATAATTTCCTCACAAGCTTTCTAAATATATATATACTTTTCATCAGGCATGGGAGTGGTTTATTGTGCTGTAAAACAAAGTGTTATTGGTACACATGTTAAATTCACATCCCTTTCCCCATCAGTGTGACATTCGAGTTGGTCCTGCCCTACTTAGTAGCTGTCATAATAATATATAACCCTTATGTACTTTAAATAAAATTTATAATGATGTGGTACCTCTTATTTAACCAGATTATAAAGTAGATTATTAAGTCTGTGATTTTTATCCAAGACAATATACTACATGGCTGGAAATATATCAACCTTAGTTCATTTGGCAATCAAAATATATATATATATATAAATATATACATATACATTTTGCATGTAAAAATCAATTTCTATTTTCATAACCTACTGTTAACAAAGATCGCTTTCGTCCTTCTAGACTTCTTCAGGTCTGTGTAAAAGAACCCTTAAAACAATCTATAAAAATATATATAATTGTATAATTAGTTAGTATTGTTATTACACATCATTTTGAATAAAGTGGAAAAAATAACCAGAAAAAATAAAAATAAGAAAAAATGCATGTATGATGATGGAAACAAAATATACACTTAAATTTCAACTGATTTAAATGGTATTTAAAACCAATTTGTAGAATAAAATAAAATAAAATACAATTAGTCATGTAAACAATATGGCAATTTTCTAAGTTCCAGTGCACTTTTAATTGAACAGTAGTAGTTTAGTCCAGGCTTCCTAAAAGAGTTCAGGTTTAATTTCTACATAAGTTCACATTTCTCCAGAATATTCGGGAAGTCTCCTTCAAGATCACCCATGTCTATGCGATCCAGGATCTGGAACTTAAAACCTGTGAGTCTTTTATGAAGAGAAAGTTGTTTGGCTAGTGCATTATATTTACATCCAGAGCGGATTTCTGACAGATGACATGAAATCCTATGCTTGAGTTTATTTACAGTCTTGCCCACATAGAATGCATCACATTCATTGCACTGTGCCCTGTAAATTACTTTTATAGTGTTACAGTCACCCCCTGCACTGGCTTTAATGATCTTTTTTAAATAAGGGCAATAAAAACTATCACCTTGCTGTATAAATATACAAAATATACAATTAGTTTCACATCTTTTAGTGCTTTTCTCACATGGTCTAGGTTTAAATTCAACAAAACTTCTAATGTTCCTGGCCGTCCTATAAACAAATGATGGGGCTTCACCTAAGTGAAATGTCCCAGTTTTCTTCAATAATATTTTTGATACTGTGATAATCCAAAGTGTATGTCAGGATGCAGCTATTTTTGTATTTGTTATTCTCTGTGGAATTACTTAGCATTCTTCTACTGGGGAGGTTGAGTGAAGGTGCTTCAGTCCTTTTCAGTTCTATAATGGGTTCCAGGATGTTTTTTAACATCTGACTTTCATAGCCTCTCACTAAAAAAGATCATGGTTTACAAACTAGTGTCTATAAGAAGGATGTCCAAGTAAACAAGTATCACCATAAAAAGTATGCACGTGAGGAGAACCTTTAAGAGTATCTTAAAAAGTCAGTGCTTAAGAGACAGTAGACTTAGTACAGAGTTGGAGGTACGTAATGCTCAGATACAGGAAATGACTGTAAGTTTTTTGGAGAAGGGATACAATATGACAGAAATAGAAACAGCTAAGAAGGATGCCCTGACACTAAGGGACTCTGTAGCCAGACCCTACTTTTCTGTTAAAAAGGATTCCAATACTGACACTATGAGTCCTGGTAATGGACAACCCCTTAGATATCTCATGACATACAATAGAATGAGCAGAATAATTGAGAATTCTATAAGAAAAAATTGGTTTGTCCTGAAATCTATACCAGGTCATGAGAAATGGCTCCCAGACCAACCTATGTTTACCTATCGTAATTGTAATAATTTGAAACAACTTTTATGTTACGAAGATTTTTCTTTGAATAATACACAAGGAATTGAGTTTAAGAAAAAAGGCACTTTTCCATGTTACAATTGTTCATGTTGTACGAGTATTAATCAGTGGCCAGAATTTATACAACCTATGAGTGGCAGGAGATTCATTTTTCACTGTACAGCGACGTGTAATACCACTGGTATTATATATCTTGCCACATGTAAGAAATGTTCAGGATTTTATGTGGGCAAATCAGTCAGGTGACTGAGGGATAGAATTATTGAGCATAGATCGGAGATTCGTAGGAATATACCTACTAACTCACTGGCTTGCCACATTTCTGTAATGGGTGCTGCTCATGAATTTGACTTCAGGGTCATATCTATTGTATACCCAGGTATTAGACGTGGAGACCATGTTAATAATGTGGACATGAAAGAACATGAATGGATAGTGAGGCTTGAAGCAGATAAAGACCCAGGCTTAAATAAATAAGCTACACTAAAACCTATTCTAAAAAATAAACAAAGGAAAATTAGAAAAAAATGAGAGGAAGATATGTATATACTTCTTATCCCTCTTATCACTGTTTCTGTACCTTTAAGAACTGGGTGTTCACCTTAATCAATTAATGGCTGTGTTATATGCTATTAGTATAAATGTTGGTTTTAACTTTTCTTTTGTGTAAGACACTGAGGAAGGATGTTTTTATATCCGAAAGCTTTGTCGTTTTTTTAATAAATTTTATTTGGCTTGATGGTGTGAAGAGATTATTTTCTTTCTCGCTGTTGCTTTGGTGTTTTTCTCTCCACCTTATCGCTTGTTCCACATTTTAAGTGATTATGAGGTGGGCAACAATATATGACATTAATCAGAGTCTCACTATTTAAGCAATGATGGATTCAAACCACCTACCTATCCACTTATATCATCTATACAGCACATCAGCAGCAGCCAGCACCACAGGAAAATACTGAGTAGAAGTTAAGCATACAGCACCTATGAAAGGATGACATCAGCAGTGTATTGTCAAGGTGATATGTCTGATAAAATTAATTTTACAGCAGTCTGGAGTTGTAAAAGTTGCCACTGTAAGTGTGTGTAAACCATTCCTGAATTCATTTGGAGTCACACACTTAAGGAGACTGATTTATTTGAACCTCTTGCATATCTGTTTACACATTCAAGAGCATAGTGTAAGAAATGCAAGCACCACAGGAGAAATCCATCATTAAATTGTGACAGTTCACTTGTGAATGAATGACCTCAGCTATGTATTACACCAGGAATGTAAGCAGATAATATAATTTTCCAATCATGTGCTTTTATTGCTGCCCCTCAAACCTCCTGTCATTTGAAAAATTGAACATTCCCCTCTTAAATATTTGCATCATTTTCCCTCTAAAAACATGAAATAGTTTTATTTCAAACTACGAGACTCTTATTGGAAGCAAGCATTAATTTAGACAGCTGTAAACAGAGCATGACCTAAAAAGCCATGGTATCTTTAAGAAATGTATAGAAATTTGTATTCAGTAGAGTAACAACAGTGTTGCCAAGAAGTTCTGGTTGTGAAAGGTGGAAGTAGGGGATGGTGGAGTCATCCAGCATTTTTAAAAATCTTATCCCAGAATAGAAGTTGAGCACATGCTCACTTAACTTCAAACACCCCAACTTACACACAGGTTCCTCATATTGAGCACTTAACCCCATACCTATCTAGTATAACAATGCAGAAAGCACTGCATTAATCAAAAACACAAAGGTGAGGTCTGACTTTCAAGGGGAATGAATGCACTTTTGCAAAAAAGAGGGAAAGAAGGCACTTTTGTCAAAATGACCTCATCAGTGTGTTTCAAAGATGATGTTTCAGTAAAAAGTAGGATAAGGAAGATGTGTGCATATTTAAATGCATTTTAATTAAGAGGAGTAGATATAGCACCAAGCATTACACACATGTGCACCTACAAGTTTCTCATGTTTGACATCAAACCTCTTACCTGTCTAGTTACACACACCAGAGAGCACTGTATTAGTCAAAAGCACCATAGGAGAAGTCTGCCTCTTAAGTGTTGAGAGTGCCCTTTGTCAGGATGGCCTCATCATTGTGTTTCATAAAGGATGTTTCAGGAAAAAGTGAGATAAGGGAGTCATGCAAAAAGTTAAATGTATTTTTATCAGGGGAGGTGATACAACAATTGTTAAACACACTCATATACATATGTTTCCCGTCTGTCATCAAACCTCCTACTTATCTAGTTACATGATCTAACGATCACTGTATTAGTTGCAGGTGTTACAGGAGGAGTCTGAATTTGAAGGACACAGAGTGCACTTTTATCTGGATGACTTCATTGGTAAGTTTCATGGGGAATGATTCAGTAAAAAGGATAAGGAAGTTGTGTGAAGAGTTAAATGTTTTATTTTCAGGAGAAGCAGGTACAACAGCACACACGTTTTCCATAACCTCCTCTCCATCTAGTTACAAAATATAAAAAGCAAGCTCCACAGATGAAGTCTGAATCTTCAGGGGAAAAAGTGTAATTTTGTCAGTATGATTTCATCAATGTGTTTCACAGATGAGGTTTCAGTAAAAAGTGGGATAAGGGAGTTGTGTGAGGAGTTAATAATATTCTTCTTTGGGGAACTGGATGAAGCAACAAGTATTATGCATAGTCTCACATGTTATGTGTTGAACCTCCTACCTATCTAGTTACACAATCTAAAGATGACTGTATTAGTTGCAAGCAACGGAGAAGAATTATATTAACAATGTAAAATAGGACATTTGCACTTGTTTTCTTTTTTAAATCCACTGTTTGTAACAGATAGTACCATGCAACAAAGGTCATGCAACAAATGTATATGTGTGCCCAGGACCATGCAGCATCCTTAGGATTGTCACCTGTAATGACATACTTTGCTACTAAAATTTAGACACTGTCCTTCCTATACCTTGCATTACTGAGAGTGACTTTGGCATGCTTCACATTATGCGGTGCCATAGACATTAACTGTTGTACACCACTAGATTATAAATCAAATTTTCCCATGACTTTATGTCTGCATGATTGCACACTTACATTGTATCATACCAGCATTATGTGCACTGCCAAGACAACCATGCAAGTCATACATTGGACAGTGCACTGCAGAATAACAGTGATGGATTATGTGAGAATAGGTTAACCAAACTTGTAAGACAGTTGCAGGTGTAAACACTGTAGAGCAGACATACATTAAACAACTGAATTAATTGAGTCAACATCATTCTGAAATCAAGATCACCAGCTGGCAAAGGTAATAGAGACTTACAAACATTTGTAGAATACGAACAGTCAAACCAAAAAAAAATCGTAAAAGGCACTTAGCAGAGCTGGGGAACACAATAAACTGCTGTAATCACTGAAAGGCAGTAAAACTGTTTTATTTAACACCACAAATTAATAAAAAAAAGCAGTACATTAAGCACTTTCATCTCCATTTATTCGAAGACTTCATCAGAATACCTTACCAAGCAATTCTACTTCTTTCATAACAATAATAATTATAATTAATTATTTTCATCACTCAAAACACGCTCCCTAATTACCACAGTAAAACAACTAACACACTCAAACCCCTATGACTATGTATATATGTATTAATTATACTGATTGAAATGCCCTATTTCATAGGCTTCCTTTATAAAAAGTCTGTGCATAAAAACTACTATTATAGATTAATTTACATTCTTATTTTATCAAATGATGACATAAAATATTTGAACTATAGCATACAAAAAAATCAAATAAATAAATGCATAGATACATACCCCCTGGATTCACGAATCCTCCGTGTAAGACTTAATAAGTCTTACTCGGAGGCTGCAGTTGAACGGTACGATGTCAGCATGCCATGATAATGCATGAGGGCACACTGACTCAACTGTAAGTCCTACACGGACCGTGTAAGAAAGCAGGGGGCGTGTCCGACTGCCGAGCAGTCAAAATGTCCATGCCCCTGCAAGTGTTTAAAAATAAAGCAAAGAAACAAGAGCGAGTCCGCTCGAATGTCCCTGCACCCAACACCTCACTGCCTGATAATGTAAACCCCCATCACACATTTAAAATGCATACCCATAAATTTTTTTTAAATACCCAAAATAGCTGCCCATATTTGCTCGTGTGTGCCTATTGCTTAGCTACAGTCAGCAATTCCTACATGGAAGAGCATAAGAAAGAATGTTTATGCAATTCACTCGAAATAGCAATAGCCTAATGGTAGAGTGTTCGCACAAAGAAGAGGCATTCACGGTTCTAGTCCCACCAGTCCCTTTCATAATTTTATTTTTAAATCAGTGTATGGAATAATACCCAATATATATGTTTAAACATAAGTAAAAAGCAGTGAAGTGGCCAATGTATCAGTGAATAAAATAAATATCTTAAAGGATGCTAATATAAAATTGCAATTTAGTTGCCCATAGCTAAATCACGCTTTACCCAGTGCAATGTAGTTGCCCATAGCTAATTCACGCTTTACCCAGCGCAATGTAGTTGCCCATAGCTAATTCACACTTTAGCCAGCGCAGTGTAGTTGCCCATAGCTAATTCATGCTTTACCCAGCGCAATGTAGTTGCCCATAGCTAGATCACGCTATACCCAGCGAACTCTGTTTGCGCGGAGGTGCACACCGCGCCAACCCGCTTACCATCGGGCAACGTGGAGCAACGTAGAGCAAAATTGCTTAAACACAGTCACGCTCCCAACCTGTCTGGACAGTATTAAAATAAAAAGCAATGCTAAGGTTTGAACCCAGGACACTGTGCACCATAAGCAAAGAACTGAACCACTAAGCCACAGCAAGTTAGGATAAACATCCTCTGTTAGCATATATATAGTAATAAAATGTGGATTAATCATTGCTAAGCAGGGCTTCAGACAGCCGAGAATATTCAAAAACAGCCAATCACAGAAAAGTGTGGGAAATGTGGCACATTTAAGCCGCATAGGCGGGAATACTCGCCATTACTGATTGTAGCTGTCATCTGCAGTTAGAATGTCTGGTGTTGGAGAGAGAACACACTTTAGAGTGCAAAGTTGAGGCATCGAGGAGTCAAGATACATGGTTTGGCTCCTAGTCCATCGGCATGAGACCCGACTCCTGCAGGGACAGTTCCAAGGAACGGAGTATAAGACAGAGGCTTGGAACCGGTTGGCTCATGAACTCACCAGTGCCACTCGCGTCCCAAGGACTGGAGAGCAGGTCCGTCACCACCATGCAGACCTGAAGAAATGCAAGCAGGACCTTCTGAACCAGTGGATCCAGGAGGCCCATCAGATGCATGATGCCCCACTACTAAGTAGGTAGCCATGGAATGCAGTATGTAAGACAAGGTAATATAGTCTAAATAATGGATAGATATGTTTCAATATCCCTTCATTTACTCCACAGCTGCAGGTGTTCATGCTATGAATCAGCAAGCCTATGCAGATAGGCTGCTAAGACTGTGCCACCAGGCAGGTTAGTAGATATTCAGCATGTATTGTTATATAAAATATGTGAGAGAGCATGACAAAAGTGTTGCAATAGAGTGTAGTAACCCACTAATAAAGGTAAAAGAAGTGTGGAATACTATCTCTGCATGTACTGTCAGATAATATAAGTGAGCAATCCTGAAAAAGTGTGTGGTAACCTATCAACAAAGGTATAATATGTCCTGAATAGTTCTCCCGCATGCACTGTAATATCAAATAAAGGAGACAACCTGTGGAAAAGAATGTTCAATGTAATTAATAAAGGTATAATACTCGGAGTGTGTCTGTGTCAGTTACCTAGATATGTTGTTGTACCCTTGCATCCAAAAAATAGTACTGTTGTCTAAAGTGCTGTCAACCCACAGTTCTGCAGTACCATATAAAGTGGATGAAGGAAGTGCCAGTAGCTGTGAAGCATATAACATTAATTCCCTGAATAAATACTCTGCATGTACTGTAATAAAACAAAAGTCAGAGAACCAGGAATAGAGTGTAGTAACCCATTAATAAAGGTAAAACAGGTCTGGAATATTATCTCTGCATGTACTGTCACATAAAATAAGTGAGTGAGCCTGGAAAAGAGTGTTGGAACCTATCAATAAAGGTATAAAATGTCCTGAATATGTCCTCTGTATGCACTGTAATATAAAAGTAAGGATAGAGCCTGCAGAAAAGAGTGTTAAATGTGAATGATAAAGGTCTAATACTTGGAGTGTGTCTGTGTCAGTTACTAAGAAAAGTTGTTTGTACACTGCAGTCAATAAATTGAACTGTTGTAATAAGGGCTGTCAACCCACAGTCCTGCAGTCACATACAAAGTGGATGAAGGAAGTGCCAGTAGCTGTGAAGCATAAAATAGTCCTCAACAGTTTTGTTAAATGGCTGTCATGCATAGGTAAACTGGCAAACAAGTAGCTTGTCAAGGTGTTCACCAGAAATGTGAGCGTGCTACATGAAATGCAGGGTGCTGTAGAAAATTAAGTGTAAATGTCAAAGGAATACATCCAGATGTGTAGATACATCAATATACAAATACAATACAAGTATGTAGCAGTAACATCTGCAGCCTGGACAGTCACATGTGCAGATATATTCCAGGTATATAATGAACTAGCCAAATCCAATACACAATCAAATGCATATTGTCTACTGTAATAATACATGTAGGGGATATACACCTGCAGTCAATAGGAATGTAGTGTAGCGTAAAGGTACTAATAATATGTTAATGTATGTTTTTTTTACCCTCTACTCCATGTGCATGAACATTGCAATTCCACACTTCAATGGGTATGTGTATTCTCATAACATTTGTTGGGACATATGTCCTATTGGTCAATGAACTTATTTCTTACTTTAACGCATGTGCCCGGTTCAAACACCACAGTCTTGGTGGCCTGTTGCCACCAATCATCCCTGCATGCTGTTGTAATGTCCACTGTTGTTCAATATATGCATGTGTTATGCTTGCTGTTCAACTGTTGTAACTCTGGTGCATTGGGTTAATGGGAATATTACTGCATGCTGTTGCAACTAATCTGGAATGCTGTTGTCTATGTTGTAATTAAACACACCTAATCACAGAACATATGGGAAGGCTGGTCCCAGTGGACCCACCTATCCATCCTCAGCTGGCAATTGCACCTGGCACCAGCATGTCCGGTGCCCAGCCCAGGCCACCCTCCTCCGTTGGTCCTGTGCCACCTTCAGGTGGAAGCACTGCAGGGGATGGGGCTCACCCCCCCCTGCAAGCGTGGGTGGAGAAGGGCCACCTGTCATCCTCCGAAGGGTCCGGGTTGTCGTGCATAGGGAGATCCAGCGTTTAGTCGCTGATCCCCTATGCCAGCTCGAGGGGAGAGTGGCATGACTCACGGGTGAGCCTGCCCCTCCTATGCAGCCCCCAGTACAGCGACCCTTGGGTCTGTGAAGGTTCACTGGAGACTGCCCATGGGTAGGGATCTCAGTCCCACTGTTACCAACCGTGGGCTCATGGGCTTGCGATTTCCAAACATCCGTCCCCGTCAATTGTGTTCACCCACCCATGTGTCAAACACCACCCCTGTATGCATCTTGTTTGTTTTGTCTGTTTACCTCCCCAACCTACCACCCCACAAATACCTACACCCCTACCTCACTTCCCACTCTCACCTGAAAAAAAAAAGGGCAATCTGTACCCACAAAAAAATTACGCCCCATACATAGCTGCCCATTTCGCACACATGTCTGCTGGACATGTAAACTGATAATTCTAATTGGCACTACAACATACTTTGTTGTCGCCACCCCTCTCCCAGTGGTGGAAGGAGTCAAAATCATGTAAAAATGCATTGCATATGCGCAGCTGTTGCTGTTAGAGAAATGGGCAGCTATGGACCTTCCCTACACCCTTCTTGCACATCCCGAGCTTGTTTTCCTACTGTCTTTCCCTCTTTGTGACCCCTTTTTCACCACTTTCCTATTTCCCCATTTTCTTTTCTTTAAAAGAAATTAGTGCGGGGGTTAGAGTGATTAAGCACTTTTCAGCAGTAGTAAGCGGGATTAAGCAAGTGTGCGCATGTGTGCGCTTAGCTAAGCATAGCTAAGTGTCGCGCAAACCCATGCAAACCCACTTACAACTGCTTAAAAGTGCCTTAGTCACTCTATGGCAGGGCCCTTGTTCTGTTGAGCAGCAAAATAAAAAACCTCTGCCAGTCTGGAACCCCAGACCATTGACACAATAAACTGCATGAATTACCACTGAGCCACAGCAGATATAAAAATAACCTGGTTCTGAAATAAATATATCATGCATTACAATGAGGGAATGTAAATGGAAATTAAGAATGGTATAACACAAACCCTTATTTACCAGCAGTGGATGTGGAATTGCATGACATGACTGTGAAAAGGGAACCAGCCATCCTAGCAGGGAATAATGTTACAGTAGCACCTTACAAACACCACACAGTATCAGATCAAGATAAACACTGGCCACAGGGATACAGTGCAATAACCACATTTGTATGGCAGTTAATTGTGTAAGTGAGGAAAATGTACATACTCCCATGTATCCTGTGTTAGCATTCGGAGGGGTGCGTACATGTCTATACTGAGATGTGTGTACTGGAAGCAGCAACATGCAGGTATGAGTATAACATGCCCATAACTGGCTACAACCCTAGCAACAGATAAGAGACAAATACCAACCTTGAGACTGGCACAACGGTGTCCAGAGCAAAAAAGAATGGGCCCCACCTTTGAAATCTGAAAGGGCTACGCCTACCTAACCTAGCATTTTAGAAACAAACGTAGTGACCACTCGCAAACTACTCACTGCTCAGCTGAGAAATAATACCAGTCTGTTGTAAAAATCCACAAGAAATTTTATTAACCAAAGGGTTAAGCGCTTTCACTCGTATCACACGAGCTTCATCAGAACAAGGTACAAATTCTAAAAAAACACTTTAAATACTATTCAAATTGGCGCCAAAAACTTCTTAAAGCCGTAGCATACTAATAATAAAGTGCAATTTACACATAGTGGTGAATGCAATAAAATCAATTTGAATTTCATACAATAATTGTATCATCATATCTCAATAAATTGAATTAAAATTTTGAATGTCAGAACTAAAAACTCCTATAATACATAAATATTTGTTGTTAATGAAATTCAATTTTTCAGCATTAAAACTGGTTTCACTGAAATGTAATCATTAATACCTGGTGCAGTCATAGCATCAGTGTATAACTGCCACCAGTATTCTCTATAGGCTAACACATTTTTGATGTTACCTCCCCTAGGGTCAGCTTTCACGGTTTCTAATATTGCGAACTTGAAATGATGTGTAGGACCCTCCTTGTTTATGTGCCTATAAAGGGCATTTTTAGTATCCTTGGTTTTGATACTGTAACCATGAGCATAAATTCTTTTTTTGAATTGTCTCTGAGTTCTTCCTATGTAATAGGCGGAACAGCACATACACTTAGCTAGATAGATAATCATACTAGTGTTACAATTGCCTTTCCTAAACCTCACACAAGTCTTGTTTATGTTGTCCAAAATTATGTTGCTTGTGTCTAAAATATCTTTACACTGATTGCATGCCCCACATTTCTTTGTGTGCGTGTCAGTGATCAAACTATATTTGTTATTGCTTTCAAAAAGATGTTTTAAATTCCTGCCCATTTTGTAAACAAACCTCGGTTTGTGACCAAGAATGTTCAATATTTCTTTGTCATTGTATAATAATTCCCAGTTCTTGTTCATGATGTCTTTTACTGCATAAGAGTGGGGACCATATTCAATAATGCATGCTCTATTAAATTTGTTAGTATCTACAATATCCACTTGAGCAGTGTTCGTAACAGTGCCTGTCACCTCGTTGGTATTGGTGCCTAATAGAGGTGTATATTTCTTACCCCACTGACCAATAACATATTTGCTAGTGTCTGTCAACAGTTTTTCATCATAGCCTCTTTCTCTAAATAAATTGGTGATGAAAGTGACTTCCTCAATCATGTCTGCATAATCAGATGTCATCCTAAGTGCACGAACGAGCTGTCCTTTGAATATATTGTATTTAAGTTTATCAGGGTGGTTACTGCTATATTCTACATAAGAATTGGTAAAAGTACTTTTTCTGTGTATCCTGGATTTAAATCTCACCCCATCGTGAGATATCAAGGTGTCCAAATAAGCTACTCCGGTTGAATTACATTCAAAGGTGAATTTCAAAAATGTGGAGCTGTTATTCAAATATGTGACAAAATCATCCAAAGATTTATAATCACCATTCCACAGGATGTAAATGTCATCTAGATAACGGGAGTAATAGACAATATTCTCAGAATACTTGCTGTTGAATATATGAGTCTCCTCCCAATCTAGTAGCACTAAATTTGCATAGATGGGGGCACAAGCTGCCCCCATAGCTACACCTTGTGTTTGTCTGAACCTTTCACCCTTGAAAAATATGTAGTTGTAATCTAATACTATATTCATCAGCTCTGATATCAATCTTATCCTGTCCCAGCTCATTTTAGTGTGTTTAACCATGCTGTTGGTAAAAGCAGTAATCCCTTCACTGTGAGGGATGCATGTAAACAAATCGACTACATCAATGGATGACATTATTAAATTTTGACATTTGGTATCGATGGGAAAATTCTTCAAAAATGTCCAGGAATCTTTCACCAGATGTTTAATTTCCAAGCTGATAGATTTAAGGAAGGTGTCTATTACCACCCCTAAGGGAAAAGTTTTTGACCTACTCCCTGAAATAATGGGGCGGAAAGGAGGTTCTAAAATACTTTTATGCACCTTCGGAATGCCGACAATAGTGGCCATGTAGGGAAATTCTACCACCATGAATTTATGCAAATCTACTGTGATTCTACCTTCCGTCAAAAAATCATCCAGAAACATGTCTATCCTTCTGTAAGCTGAATTTACTTCATTCATCGACACCACTTCATAGTTTCCTGAACAGTGCAAGATATCATGTATAATAGAGCTGTATAAAGTAGCGTCAAATAATACAATTCCTCCACCCTTATCAGGTTTCATTATACGTACACTTTTATTGTGTCGTAACTCATCAAATAATCTCTGTTCATCAAGTGTGAGGTTTTTGTTCACTTTATTGTGTTTGGCTACATTATTGTATCTGTATAATTCCCTGGAAACTTTGTTTTCATACACCTGTATCAATATATTATTAATGGGAATGAATGTGCTTTTTTTCTTAAGTTTCCCCTGTTGTGCTGTAGTTTCAGATTGGTCTCTAAACATCAAAGCCAGATTTAACTTTCTGGTATATAACTTCAGTTCATTTACGCTATCAACAATATTAAAGTGAGTAGTAGGTATGAAATTCATACCTTTGGAAAGAAGGCTAAAATATGTAGTATCCAGATGGACATTGCAATAATTAAATATCTTAAAATCATTGTATTCATATGTAATGCCATCCTGCGGAGTGACAATAATCTCCTGTGTAATATGAGTGTTAGTCTCACTTTTTAGTATTTTTTCTTCCATCCACCCCCCTGTTTCCATCTTGGAACATACCTTCTCTTGGGTTTCTGAAAAAAATCATTGTCACTCCCAGCAACATGCCTTGCTTCCTGCTCAACAAAATCATTGCAAAAATTGCTTTCCCTGGTGTAAAAATGATCTTTGTTATCCCATTTATACATGTCATGATGTGAATATTGGTCCGTATCCCTATTCACTTTTTTATTTTTCCTCTCTAATGCTTTTTTAGCTTTAAATTCAGCAGATTCAAATTGTTTATTGTACAAATTTTCCCATTGTGGGAAAGCTAAATCATGTAATATCACTTGATTAATCCTTTCAACCTCTGCCATTATTCTACAAAGTTTCATATCATTGTGCTGACAAGCATAATGTCACACAGTAAAGCACAAGCGGGCAAGAAGAATACTCCAAACGTGGGCATAACATCGATTTACCGCTTTCTGAGGGAAGAGTTGATCGTCACAAATTGGACGCTAAGGACTTCACTTTTGACTTTTCTTTCACTAATCTCGCTGAGGAAGCGAGAAGGACAGGCACCAAGCCTAAATCCACTCAACCTGTACGCACGTACAGCCAGGTCTCACATGGTCTAGGTGGACCTACAGGTACTGTTCAAAATTCGAGTAACAACACTATTAATCAAAGCAAAAGACAGTATAATTTAAAGGACTTCTTTACCAAAGACTGTAATTTCAATAATAGTGGTAGAGATAATATTCATGTACCTATGGAATTTCATGGTAACTTGAAGGACACTATTTACTTATTTGGTAAGAAGATGAACATTATTAATGCTGTTAAGCTAGACAGCGCTTATTTAACACATTGTATGTCTCTTAAAATAGTACCCATGGGTCTACGTTTCTACAAGGAACCCATTGGCGTTGATATTAATAGTGAAACTAAAAAAGAATTCAATGAATTGTTTGATTCTTTTGGATTTGATTTTATGAAGTTATTAATTAAGCACAATGATATGAAACTTTGTAGAATAATGGCAGAGGTTGAAAGGATTAATCAAGTGATATTACATGATTCAGCTTTCCCACAATGGGAAAATTTGTACAATAAACAATTTGAATCTGCTGAATTTAAAGCTAAAAAAGCATTAGAGAGGAAAAATAAAAAAGTGAATAGGGATACGGACCAATATTCACGTCATGACATGTATAAATGGGATAACAAAGATCATTTTTACACCAGGGAAAGCAATTTTTGCAATGATTTTGTTGAGCAGGAAGCAAGGCATGTTGCTGGGAGTGACAATGATTTTTTTCAGAAACCCAAGAGAAGGTATGTTCCAAGATGGAAACAGGGGGGTGGATGGAAGAAGAAATATTGAAAAGTGAGACTAACACTCACACTACACAGGAGGTTATTGTCACTCCGCAGGATGGCATTACATATGAATACAATGATTTTAAGATATTTAACTATTGCAATGTCCATCTGGATACTACATATTTTAGCCTTCTTTCCAAAGGTATGAATTTCATACCTACTACTCACTTTAATATTGTTGATAGCGTAAATGAACTGAAGTTATATACCAGAAAGTTAAATCTGGCTTTGATGTTTAGAGACCAAACTGAAACCACAGCACAACAGGGGAAACTTAAGAAAAAGCACATTCATTCCCATTAATAATATATTGATACAGGTGTATGAAAACAAAGTTTCCAGGGAATTATACAGATACAATAATGTAGCCAAACACAATAAAGTGAACAAAAACCTCACACTTGATGAACAGAGATTATTTGATGAGTTACGACACAATAAAAGTGTACGTATAATGAAACCTGATAAGGGTGGAGGAATTGTATTATTTGACGCTACTTTATACAGCTCTATTATACATGATATCTTGCACTGTTCAGGAAACTATGAAGTGGTGTCGATGAATGAAGTAAATTCAGCTTACAGAAGGATAGACATGTTTCTGGATGATTTTTTGACGGAAGGTAGAATCACAGTAGATTTGCATAAATTCATGGTGGTAGAATTTCCCTACATGGCCACTATTGTCGGCATTCCGAAGGTGCATAAAAATATTTTAGAACCTCCTTTCCGCCCCATTATTTCAGGGAGTAGGTCAAAAACTTTTCCCTTAGGGGTGGTAATAGACACCTTCCTTAAATCTATCAGCTTGGAAATTAAACATCTGGTGAAAGATTCCTGGACATTTTTGAAGAATTTTCCCATCGATACCAAATGTCAAAATTTAATAATGTCATCCATTGATGTAGTCGATTTGTTTACATGCATCCCTCACAGTGAAGGGATCACTGCTTTTACTAACAGCATGGTTAAACACACTAAAATGAGCTGGGATAGGATAAGATTGATATCAGAGCTGATGAATATAGTATTAGATTACAACTACATATTTTTCAAGGGTGAAATGTTCAGACAAACTCAAGGTAGCTATGGGGGCAGCTTGTGCCCCCATCTATGCAAATTTAGTGCTACTAGATTGGGAGGAGACTCATATATTCAACAGCAAGTATTCTGAGAATATTGTCTATTACTCCCGTTATCTAGATGACATTTACATCCTGTGGAATGGTGATTATAAATCTTTGGATGATTTTGTCACATATTTGAATAACAGCTCCACATTTTTGAAATTCACCTTTGAATGTAATTCAACCGGAGTAGCTTATTTGGACACCTTGATATCTCACGATGGGGTGAGATTTAAATCCAGGATACACAGAAAAAGTACTTTTACCAATTCTTATGTAGAATATAGCAGTAACCACCCTGATAAACTTAAATACAATATATTCAAAGGACAGCTCGTTCGTGCACTTAGGATGACATCTGATTATGCAGACATGATTGAGGAAGTCACTTTCATCACCAATTTATTTAGAGAAAGAGGATATGATGAAAAACTGTTGACAGACACTAGCAAATATGTTATTGGTCAGTGGGGTAAGAAATATACACCTCTATTAGGCACCAATACCCACGAGGTGACCGACACTGTTACCAACACCGCTCAAGTGGACATTGCAGATACTAACAAATTTAATAGAGCATGCATTATTGAATATGGTCCCCACTCTTATGCAGTAAAAGACATCATGAATAAGAACTGGGAATTATTATACAGTGACAAAGAAATATTGAACATTCTTGGTCATAAACCGAGGTTTGTTTACAAAATGGGCAGGAATTTAAAACAGCTTTTTGAAAGCAATAACAAATACAGTTTGATCACTGACACGCACACAAAGAAATGTGGGGCATGCAATCAGTGTAAGGATATTTTAGACACAAGCAACATAATTTTGGACAACACAAACAAGACTTGTGTGAGGTTTAGGAAAGGCAATTGTAATACTAGCATGATTATCTATCTAGCTAAGTGCATGTGCTGTTCCGCCTATTACATAGGAAGAACTCAGAGACAATTCAAAAAAAGAATTTATGCTCATGGTTACAGTATCAAAACCAAGGATACTAAAAATGCCCTTTATAGGCACATAAATAAGGAGGGTCCTACACATCATTTCAAGTTCGCAATATTAGAAACCGTGAAAGCTGACCCTAGGGGAGGTAACATCAAAAATGTGTTAGCCTATAGAGAATACTGGTGGCAGTTATACACTGATGCTATGACTGCACCAGGTATTAATGATTACATTTCAGTGAAACCAGTTTTAATGCTGAAAAATTGAATTTCATTAACAACAAATATTTATATATTATAGGAGTTTTTAGTTCTGACATTCAAAATTTTAATTCAATTTATTGAGATATGATGATACAATTATTGTATGAAATTCAAATTGATTTTATTGCATTCACCATTATGTGTAAATTGCACTTTATTATTAGTATGCTACGGCTTTAAGAAGTTTTTGGCACCAATTTGAATAGTATTTAAAGTGTTTTTTTAGAATTTGTACTTTGTTCTGATGAAGCTCGTGTGATACGAGTGAAAGCGCTTAACCCTTTGGTTAATAAAATTTCTTGTGGATTTTTACAACAGACTGGTATTATTTTTCAGCTGAGCAGTGAGTAGTTTGCGAGTGGTCACTACGTTTGTTTCTCCAGTATTTTCCAGTTGCTTGTTTTTACGTTAGCTGAAGTTGTGGATGGATACCACTCGCAGTTCTACTGACTCTGCCCTACCCTGCAATGGTAGTGAACTCGCCGAGCTAAGAGCCGACTTGAATGCACTACGTGGGGAGGTTTCCAAGTTATTGACTTTGTTCAGCATGAACTTTACCAGAAATCAGCCTGAAAACAGGGTATCTGACAATGAGTCGCATTGTCCGTCAGATAGTAACACCGGCAAACAATCTACAATTACGGAAGTTGGCGCCGAGCAAATTCAAGCGGAGTCACGTATTGTAACACCCACCACATCTTCTCCGGATATCCCTAACGGGCAAGAAGAATACTCCAAACGTGGGCATAACATCGATTTACTGCTTTCTGAGGGAAGAGTTGATCGTCACAAATTGGACGCTAAGGACTTCACGTTTGACTTTTTTTTTACTAATCTCGCTGAGGAAGCGAGAAGGACAGGCACCAAGCCTAAATCCACTCAACCTGTACGCACGTACAGCCAGGTCTCACATGGTCTAGGTGGACCTACAGGTACTGTTCAAAATTCGAGTAACAACACTATTAATCAAAGCAAAAGACAGTATAATTTAAAGGACTTCTTTACCAAAGACTGTAATTTCAATAATAGTGGTAGAGATAATATTCATGTACCTATGGCATTTCATGGTAACTTGAAGGACACTATTTACTTATTTGGTAAGAAGTTGAACATTATTAATGCTGTTAAGCTAGACAGCGCTTATTTAACACATTGTATGTCTCTTAAAATAGTACCCATGGGTCTACGTTTCTACAAGGAACCCATTGGCGTTGATATTAATAGTGAAACTAAAAAAGAATTCAATGAATTGTTTGATTCTTTTGGATTTGATTTTATGAAGTTATTAATTAAGCACAATGATATGAAACTTTGTAGAATAATGGCAGAGGTTGAAAGGATTAATCAAGTGATATTACATGATTTAGCTTTCCCACAATGGGAAAATTTGTACAATAAACAATTTGAATCTGCTGAATTTAAAGCTAAAAATGCATTAGAGAGGAAAAATAAAAAAGTGAATAGGGATACGGACCAATATTCACGTCATGACATGTATAAATGGGATAACAAAGATCATTTTTACACCAGGGAAAGCAATTTTTGTAATGATTTTGTTGAGCAGGAAGCAAGGCATGTTGCTGGGAGTGACAATGATTTTTTTCAGAAACCCAAGAGAAGGTATGTTCCAAGATGGAAACAGGGGGGTGGATGGAAGAAAAAATACTAAAAAGTGAGACTAACACTCATATTACACAGGAGATTATTGTCACTCCGCAGGATGGCATTACATATGAATACAATGATTTTAAGATATTTAATTATTGCAATGTCCATCTGGATACTACATATTTTAGCCTTCTTTCCAAAGGTATGAATTTCATACCTACTACTCACTTTAATATTGTTGATAGCATAAATGAACTGAAGTTATATACCAGAAAGTTAAATCTGGCTTTGATGTTTAGAGACCAATCTGAAACTACAGCACAACAGGGGAAACTTAAGAAAAAAAGCACATTCATTCCCATTAATAATATATTGATACAGGTGTATGAAAACAAAGTTTCCAGGGAATTATACAGATACAATAATGTAGCCAAACACAATAAAGTGAACAAAAACCTCACACTTGATGAACAGAGATTATTTGATGAGTTACGACACAATAAAAGTGTACGTATAATGAAACCTGATAAGGGTGGAGGAATTGTATTATTTGACGCTACTTTATACAGCTCTATTATACATGATATCTTGCACTGTTCAGGAAACTATGAAGTGGTGTCGATGAATGAAGTAAATTCAGCTTACAGAAGGATAGACATGTTTCTGGATGATTTTTTGACGGAAGGTAGAATCACAGTAGATTTGCATAAATTCATGGTGGTAGAATTTCCCTACATGGCCACTATTGTCGGCATTCCGAAGGTGCATAAAAATATTTTAGAACCTCCTTTCCGCCCCATTATTTCAGGGAGTAGGTCAAAAACTTTTCCCTTAGGGGTGGTAATAGACACCTTCCTTAAATCTATCAGCTTGGAAATTAAACATCTGGTGAAAGATTCCTGGACATTTTTGAAGAATTTTCCCATCGATACCAAATGTCAAAATTTAATAATGTGGGGCATGCAATCAGTGTAAAGATATTTTAGACACAAGCAACATAATTTTGGACAACATAAACAAGACTTGTGTGAGGTTTAGGAAAGGCAATTGTAACACTAGTATGATTATCTATCTAGCTAAGTGTATGTGCTGTTCCGCCTATTACATAGGAAGAACTCAGAGACAATTCAAAAAAAGAATTTATGCTCATGGTTACAGTATCAAAACCAAGGATACTAAAAATGCCCTTTATAGGCACATAAATAAGGAGGGTCCTACACATCATTTCAAGTTCGCAATATTAGAAACCGTGAAAGCTGACCCTAGGGGAGGTAACATCAAAAATGTGTTAGCCTATAGAGAATACTGGTGGCAGTTATACACTGATGCTATGACTGCACCAGGTATTAATGATTACATTTCAGTGAAACCAGTTTTAATGCTGAAAAATTGAATTTCATCAACAACAAATATTTATGTATTATAGGAGTTTTTAGTTCTGACATTCAAAATTTTAAATCAATTTATTGAGATGATGATACAATTATTGTATGAAATTCAAATTGATTTTATTGCATTCACCATTATGTGTAAATTGCACTTTATTATTAGTATGCTACCGCTTTAAGAAGTTTTTGGCGCCAATTTGAATAGTATTTAAAGTGTTTTTTTAGAATTTGTACTTTGTTCTGATGAAGCTCGTGTGATACAAGTGAAAGCGCTTAACCCTTTGGTTAATAAAATTTCTTGTGGATTTTTACAACAGACTGGTATTATTTTTCAGCTGAGCAGTGAGTAGTTTGCGAGTGGTCACTACGTTTGTTTCTCCAGTATTTTCCAGTTGCTTGTTTTCACGTTAACCTAGCATTTTATAGCAGTGGGCTGCAATCACAGTGAGTAATGCAATCACCAAACAGCAGGCTGCATGCAATTACTGAATGGTAGGCAGCAATTGGTGCAGAGGCTGTCACATGCACAAGTGCAGATACCTAGAAAATCAGGCTGTACCTGCAGTCCACACATGCAATTATTTCATTGCAGGTGTCATGAGACAGAGACTGAGAGAGAGAGAGACAGAAACAGAGACTGAATCAGAAGTAGAGGGCAAAAACCCAAAGCAATCCAGCCAAAAAATAAAAGACCGAAGGTGGAATTGAGGGCAAATACCCAAAGCAAACCAGCACAAAAAACAAGATACAAAACTGTAACACATGGAGCTGGTAAATACAAAGGTAAGGTATGTAACTGAAATGTATGCGTTGGCATGTTGTAGATGTACCCGAAGAGTACTCCACACACTGCAAATCATCCATGTGTGGCAGCAGTATGTATCTATCTGTATCTGCACATGTGCATAGGGCAAGTGGCATACTACAACTGTTAGTGAGGGGTGGACAGCTATCTGTCAGTGAATGTTGATATGTGCATATATCCATGTAGGTTGTAGTGTGTGGCCTAGAAGACAGCATGCAGTGTGGTGGAGTGGCCTTAGGTCAACAGGAGACCTAGGTAAATGGGCCTCACTGTGCCCCCCACCACACTTCCTGGTGCCCCCATCCTTGTGTCCACATAAACAGTGGAAAAGCAACCCTGCTAGAGCAGCACCCTAGGTGGCCGCCCAGTAGGCCTATGCCTAAGGCCAGCTATGGTAGTGTGGATATATGTCATGTGGTGGTTAAATGCTGTGGGGCAGAGTTCTCAGATCAGATGTGTTACAGACAGTGAGGCCTGCTAATGCTGCAAGGGCTGAGGATACCCACATGCATTCTGCACAACACAGTGCAATGTAATCACATACCTGTACATCCCACAACTGTCGCATATGTGAGATCCCCACCATGAAAGGTGGACTGTACATGTGCCTATATGTACATCCATGTGTACAGCAATGGACGTGTACATGTATGTGTATAGATAGGCATATATATAATATATAGATATATAAATATCTATATATATAGATATACAGATATACATATACATATAGAGTGAGAGAGAGAGACACAGAGACAAGGGGTCATATGTACCACAACAGGTCTGTGGTGAACAAGGCATCGACTGTAGACAAGTGTTGATACTGCAGTGACATTCAACCCTCCCAAAACTGTGTACCCATTAACTAACACATAGGCAGAGATCTACCTAACAGTGAAGGTGTGATAAGGGAACATGGGACACAGGTGGATAGTAGCCTCCACTGTGATAAAGACAGTGCCACACTACACCTGTAATCTGTCTGTGTGGTATGTGTCCTGACAACAGGTGTGTCATTTATGGAAGTATAGGGTAGGGTTCCCCTCTACTCATCACAATGCCCTGTGTGGTATGTACTTCACATGACAACCACACCAGGTGAACAGGCCACAGACAGACCTCACAAAGGCTAATACTGTCTGCAAACAGATGCCCTATGCAGACTGACTCACAAAAACACAACTACACTGTATTCCATACTGGCCACACAGAGGTGACCTCTGCTGGACATACAGAGCTATGTTGCACCCATAGCTGGGTGACAACCGCCATGGCAACATATCACAACCCCTCAGGGTACACGGTCTAGGGCCCTAAACCTTGTCAGCTCACTAGACAGCACATGCTAGAGGGATAGGCATATGCCATACACTGGAATAGACCACATAGCAATAGCAAACAAGGCTCCTCCTTAGCAGCTGGTATAAATACCCCTGATGATTGTGTGGGAGATTGTTAATACACCCCAGGAAACACCTCTGTAGTCCAGGTTGGCAGGGGCAAGTGAAATCAAAGTACATGTATGTCAAAGGCCAGGGTAGCATATGTCTAGGCTGCTGTAGGCCATAGGGTCAATAGCATAACACCTACCTATGACACTATGCACTCACACATGTACATAATGCAATAGCTGCTATGTGAGGTTGAATGAGTGTAACACTGAATGTGTGCAAGGTGTGTAAATGCATGATAGCATAGTGTGATGTTGTATCTGACATGGTAGTGCCTAACCTAGCTGTGAGGACAGCAACTGATGTGTAATGTATTATTAGGCAGACATAGTAGTACGGCATATTATGTGATGTAGTTCTCCGTAGATGAATGTGGTGTCTCACTGTAAGCTCAAGCAATACATGTATGCTTAGTGAGTGGTACTGCAGTTGAATACATCACCAGTATGAACTGTAGTACTGCCTGAAGCTGTAGGGCTAAACAGCACAGTATGGTGTGCATTCACATTGCTTGAAAACACTGCCATGTGTGTTGCCTGTAGCCTGCACAGAGGGCAGACTGCAGGCATAAGGGTGTGTATGTAGTGGTACACAGCACCATGTGGTACACAGGTAATGCTCATCTGTATTGGCATACAGTGGTGCGTTGTATGTTTGCCTGATGTGTGTGTGATTATGCCTGTACAATGGCTGCAAATGTATGTGTGTTACAGGGTTGACGTGTGTATCCAGCAACATCTATAGTCTGTTACAGCAGTATGCCACCTATAGTAACAACTGGACACATCTGTTAGGCAGGGCTATGGCAGCAATGACTAGGGTGTTTGATTGGTACTACTGTACCTGTACTTTACATCCTTTGTAATGGATGACATCTCTGTTTGTGCATTGGTGTGATATACACCCCTGTCTTGAGGTTATGCAATGTGTCACATACAGTGTGTCAGGTACTGTTGTATAGTGGTGTGATATATAGAGTCTGCCAGGCAGTGTTAGTTAGTTGTGGCCTGAGAACCAACAAGTGTTAGTGAACATGTGTAACCACTGACAGACAATAGGATGGTATAAATTTCAGTAAAGTGATATCTGTGGGTAAAGGTGTAAAGTGTGCCACATGACACTCCCACACAAATTGTTCATATCTTTTTCAGCCAGATGTCCCACCAACGGAATCCATCTTACACTGCAGAAGAGGAAGAGGTTATACTCAACAGCCTATTGCAGCAGTACACCATGCTGTTCTCCAGAACCAGCCAGCACCAGCAGGAGCGGACTGCACTGTGGCAGGAGCTTGTTAGTCGGGTAAATGACATAGGAATGCATAACCGGACATATGAGCAGGTACGCCATCACTGCAGTGATTTAATTAGACAAGTCTGGCGGCGTGCGTCTGATACCCAAAGACAGCAGCTTGCCACAAGCGGTGGGGTGGCCATACACCCCCCCTCACCAGAGCAGAGGAGCTGCTCCTAAGCGTGGTGGCTCCTGTACAACAGCCACGGCAACCTCTGACATGTGTTGTAATGGAGGCCGGAGCCACCCAGCACATCCACCTGGAGCAAGCAGGTAATACGCCCTATCTGTAGACTACAGTTAACTGTATTATTAGATTATGTGTACGTGACATGTGTACTGTGTGTTTAGCAGTTCCGCTGTCTACTGTTGTGCAATACGTATAGTTTGTATAACATCCCTACACCTGTGACTGTTGACTGTTGTTGTACTGCAGTTCAGCATACCCACTGTAGCAATGCCACAGTTGTGGCCACTGATGACCCCTCTCATATTCTCGTAGGTCCCTCTGGTGTGATGGCAGGGCAGCCATTCCATGCTGGTGAGTGTGTTATACCTGCAATGTTGGTAATGAAATATGCATGTCAAAGGTGAGGTGTAGGCCAAGTACACGTAACACACCTATGCATAATGCATGCTGTGCATGTTTGCTGTGAGATGCTGCACAATTTGGTAATGTCAGTAGCTTCCTCAATGACATGCAATACACAGAGCATGACACACAGTTGTGGCAATCCCGTACTGCACATTGGATAGGCATTGTTGCAACACCTGTACACAACATAAGACATTTACCACATGCAGTACGCAAAGTCATGCTACATATGGCATAACCACACACCCGCTGTAAGGTCACACATCAGTATCACACATGTCACCCACACACACATGATGTACCTCAGGGGTAGAGGCCTATCATGGGGCTGTGCAACAGTCTTCACCACATAACACAGTCATGTTAGGCAATGCTCCCTACTGGGCACCTCATACACCCATGTACAAAGTGGCTGTGTAATAGTGAACATATCCATGGCAATGCAGTTCAGGTACAGCATGCTAGGCGGTGGTCTGTCACACAGTGGTAGCCATGAGTGACCACAAGAAGCATGATGATGATGATGCCACATGATACTACACCCCATCCAGTTACAGTGACCACAGTACTACACATAGCAGTCTTTGCTGTGCACCTCATTGGTCTGTGTGTGCAAACATATGCACCTAAATGCACCATGCATAGCATGTTGTGTGTGTACTTACATATGCTAGTATACACATTTTGCACAACAGCCGCCATCTGTACAAAGTGCCACATATATGTCCTGGAATGCTATTGGGTGTATAGGACACATGGCACAAATTGGGTATGTGTGGTGTTTAATGTTGCAGTCATGTAGCATGCCATGTCATGGCATGGCAACAACATATCTGCAATATGTCCCATACGCACCAAAACCACTGTGCAATGTCCATGTCGTGCACTGGGATCCCTTCACGTCTACATGCACCACTCATCCCATGTCTGTACATTGCATGCATTTGCTATGCCTGTGCCCACTATTATGCGATATGGACACAGACACTGTCATCACACATGTCAATCTATGTGTCACACAGATGACACATGCAACCATGGTATGTATACCATTGAGTGATGTTGCACATGACATTGCAGAGCAGGTAATACTTGCACAGCAATGTAGTGTCCATGTACAAATTGTGTTCTGGAGTGTAGCCAATCACTGCACAACTACACACATGCATCAAAGCCATGTATAATGTCATTAGAAAGGGCTGTCTACACTTGCACTGCATGGTGTTGAGCAACACATGGTCTGCCTGCTGACATGTGTGTGGTGACTGTTTCCCTTGGGATACTGTCACCCACCATCACCCACTAATGTGTATGTGTTGGATTGCTGGTGTGTGTGTATGTGCTGTGGTGAGCGGTGTATTCCTGTGCATGTGTGCATGTGTTCATGTGTGCATGTGTTCATATGTTCATGTGTGCATGTGTGCATGTGTGCATGTGTGCATGTGTTCATGTGTTCCTGTGTGCATGTGTGCATGTGTGCATGTGTTCATGTGTTCCTGTGTGCATGTGTGCATGTGTGCATGTGTTCATGTGTTCATGTGTTCATGTGTGCATCTGTGCATGTGTGCATGTGTGCTAACATCATGTACAGATTGTAAAGTGCGTTTCCTGTCTTCCTTCCACAGGTGCTGTGTTCGGCGAGGCTGAGTGTAGCAGGGAACCTGATGTCACCGCCACTAATTGTGGAGATGATGAGACATGTATTGTGGCACAGAAAGGTCTGACAGAGTCTGTCGTTGGTCCACCAATCGACAGTACACAGCGGTCAACCCCATCTATGCGCACACTCATACTGCCAATACATCCCTCGTCACCAATGGCCGTAGCTGAGGGACAGCATACAGTTGGCATTGACCAGGAGAGTGTGGTACCTATGGCACATGCATCCCCTCACAGCAGCCATAGCTGGGGTACAGGAACGGTACCACATAGGTGGATGTACAGGGGTTCTCAGGGGAGCACCACTGGTCGTACTGTCCCTGGCAGATGTGCCACCGGAGGTATTTCAACCTCCAGTATGTTCCGGGCTGTAATGCAGGCACAGGCACGTATGGAACGTTACACCCAACAGGGACTAAGGGTGCAGAGGGCCCATTACACTGCTATCAATGACAGCATTTGTGACCTTGCCGGTGCTATCCGAAATTACACTGAGGTCATTGATAGCCATTGGAGGGAGACATTAGATGACCTCAACAATGTGGTAGCCATGAGCCAGGACCATGCGGGAAGGATGAGAGGCTGACGTGGACACATGCCAGCTACAGCATCATCTGGTATCTGTCGCAGACGGACCACAGACCACAGCCGCTCCCGTAGTGGCAGTACCAGCCCCAGCAATGCTGGTGCTGGACTGTCCATTGACCATCCTACTAGACCATGTACACGTGGCACTGGCCAGTCCCAGCAGGGACATGGGTCCAGTCATCATACCTCTGCCTCTGATGATAGCACCCAGTCAGGGTTGGTACCCGATATTGTCCATAGCACCCCTGCTAGACACAGGTCCGGTGTCCGTGTCCAGAGACAGTGATCTGTATGGCCTAGCAGGTACAGTCTGTGGCTGTCCCACAAATGCCCATATATGGCAGCCACATGGTGGAGTTGTGTGCATGCAAACACATACACATTTACCATACAACTAGGGCTCACGCATACACGCACACATTACATCAACATTGGCCCATGCAGTACTGTTGTCCCTCACACACACACACACACACACACACACACACACACACACACACACACGCACACACACACGCACACACACACGCACACACACACACACAGACATGCCGATTGGATGGGTCAATGTCAGGCTCTGGCAATCCTACAACACACCCTGTGCATATGACGACACCTGTGCCACCTCCTGTCATCTGTCACATTGATGCAGGAATAGGCTAACATGGTTCTGATGCACTGGGTGACATACTGGCAGTGTAGCAATAGTAGCAAGTTGCCAAGAGGAAGGTGTACTGATATCCTTGTAGATATATCTGAGTAGGCATTATGCATCACAGCTCTGATAGTCATTGTAGCATTGTTTACACCAGTGTTAGGTCTGAGTATGTATTGTCCTCCCATCTGCCACTTGGATGGAGTGTACTGTGTTGACAGCATGTGTTAGTGAGTGGACAGTACGTGTGTGATGTGTGCATTACAAATTAGCAGGTGTACATCTGTGAACATGGTGTGTGCACACTGTCTGCATGTACGTGCATAGTGTACACATGTGATGTGCGGCATACCCAGTTCTACACATTGTTAACATGTCATGGTATCTTTCAATGGCCAGTATGCATTCTACTACAGATATGTACTAACATGGGTACACATGTGTGTATGACATGGGTTGGCAGTATGCTGTGGGTGATACCATTGATATCTGTCAATGATCTGCAGTCTGGCAGTATACACCACCTCAACAGCATGACGACAACCAATCATTAGATGATGTCCTGACAAATGACTCACAGTTGTGGGGAACTCAGTAACAGTAGTATCCTTCTAGTACTATGCTATGACAGTAACCAGTGGTATTGACCGCCACACGTTCCTGGGACCACACCCGTGTGGCATAAAGCCCCCTTCGGTACATGCAAACATACTAGTGATATGTCCATCCACATCTGATAATGCATGCAGTGGCCTACACTGCATTCCCCGGAGGGGACACATATCCTACACAAGGGTATCATACAGACAGATACCTGTTGTCCAATACATGCTGTATAGCAGTACGCCATCTATGGCATGGATGATACCGTTGATATCTGTCAATGATCTGCAGTCTGGCAGTATACACCACCTCAACAGCATGACTACAACCAATCATTAGATGATGTCCTGACAAATGACTCACAGTTGTGGGGAACTCAGTAGCAGTTGTATCCTTCCATTACTATGCTATGACAGTAACCAGTGGTATTGACTGCCACACATTCCTGGGACCACACCTTTGTGGCATAAAGCCCTCTTCGGTACATGCAAACATACTAGGGATATGCCCATCCACATCTGGTAATGCATGCAGTGGCCTACACTGCATTCCCCGGATGGGACACATATCCTACACAAGGGTATCATACAGACAGATACCTGTTGTCCAATACATGCTGTATAGCAGTACGCCATCTATGGCATGGTCATCCACATTTACTATACAGACTATCCCGACAGTACCACATAGGTGGTAGCCCTGAACATGTATGTTAGGTACCAATGTGTACAGACAGACACATGTTATGTAATCTGTCCCTTGGTATCCACATATCCATAGGTATTGTGGGGTCCCTCAGTGTTTCACATAACACATTAGGGGCCTGCATGCAAATCCACAGGTCTGGTGCATACCTATCATGACTGTCCAGTATTGCCAGTCGTTGTTGTGTATGAACATGTCTGACATATACCACAGCAATTACCCTCACTCACAGTCCTCTACAGCACGTGTCATGGATGTGTGTGGCAAGGATGTCCTTGGCCACGGGTCACTACATTGGCCGGTCTTGACGCAGACATACATATATGGCCTATGATCTGAGTAGCAGTGGCACGATCTGTCAAAGGTTACACATGTATTCATGTAGTATGCAGGCTTCACACCTATATACTGATTGTGGTCATATGTACACAAATCTATTTGACATGCAGATACCTGATGTGTGCAATGCACATACTGTGTGAAACATTTGTCATACCGTTGTAAAAGCAAAACCCGCACTGCATTGACCACCTGTAGCACACACACACACGCAGCGCTTGCAGGACTCAAACCCCTGCCTGACTATGTTATGACACTAATGAGATACACATTAACACAACACGCTATTTGCTTTACTGGGTGCATTCATTTCAAAAGCTCTATTTGTAGGATGCTGACATCATCACACTTGGCAAAGGGAGATTCACCACTACTACTGTATTTCCACAGTCTCCAAAAAGTACACTCTTCTCACACACACACACACTCAGCAATTGTAGGATTCAAACCCCTACCTAACTATGCTATGACACTAGTGAGATATGCATTAACACGACGCACTATTTGCTTTACTGGGTGCATTTATTTCAGAAGCTCTATTTGTAGGATGCTGACATCATCACACTTGGCAAAGGGGGGTTCATCACTACTACTACTGTATTTCCACAGTCTCCAAAAAGGACACTCTTCTCACAGCCAGTCTCACACACACACATACTCAACAATTGCAGGATTCAAACCCCTACCTAACTATGTTATGACACTAGTGAGATAAGCATTAACACGACATGCTATTTGCTTTATTGGATGCATGCATTTCAGAAGCTCTATTTGTAGGATGCAGACATCGTCACACTTGGCAAAGGGGGATTCACCACTACTACTGTATTTCCACAGTCTTCAAAAGACACTCTTCTCACAGCCAATCACACACACACACACTCAGCAATTGCAGGATTCAAACCCCTACCTAACTAGGTTATGATATTAGTGAGATACACATTAACATGACACACTACATGCTTTATTGTGTGGTCTCTATTCACATGCTATGTTTGTAGGTTGCTGACATCAGACTGGACATGGTTATGTGTGTGCACGTAGTGTTAAGCAATCCCACCAATGAACCTTGTGGGTCAGCAGGTTTGAACATCTGGAACAGGAATACACAATTCATACCTGGTGTGATCTATCTGTGGACATATTACCATTCCTTCATATGACAATACATATTCATGCAGGATTGTAGGTTTTGTGGATACCACATGTGTCTGTGATGTTGGTAAAGGGCTATTCAAGGTCTATGTGGGACCTGTGTTGCTCCTGTCAGTGACGTTTGTCCTGGGTGTCTGCCTTGCAAGATATCCAGCAGGTTTGGGGAACATGATGTGCTCATTAACATAACACAGATGTTTGTGTCGTGTGTTTATCAGTTTACAATATCTCTGTTCCTGACTGCAATCATGATGGACTCCATGGACTTGCATTTCGGACTTCATAGGCCTATAGGAATATAGTTCCCATGGTGTGTTGTGCGCCAACACTTGTGGGGTGTGCCACATGTTGCTGGAACACATTCAACGGTGTAAGATCCTGTAGAGAGGGTGAGGCTCAACAGACTGTTCGGGTGCAGTGTCTGTTTGTCCTGTCGTTCACTTATGACACATATGGGGAAACATTGTTATCCACGTGATGGGATTCATTTGGCATTGTGGGGACCAGTTTACACATTCTACATGTGAAATCTCCTGGTATGATGTTATGGCCTTTTGTCACTGGGAGGTGGGTATGTATGTATGGGCCTGTCTGACAGGATGTTGACATTGTCAGTCAAGTACAGTTGACCCTGACTTAGGACATATATGACTGCACATCGATATTTCTCACCTAGCTAAAGGAGGTGTAATGTTTCTGTCTGTACTCCTTTGCAGATTACCTTTCCACAGCAACAACATACCTGAACACTAAAACCCTGTTATACTCTTTTACACACTTGACACACTACTGATCCTTTGCGATCAGTCGACATATCCTGGCATGTCCAAATGTCGGTTTTGTGTGTTCTCTCCAGTCCAGCTGGTGCATATTGGAAGTCCGACGCATTGCTACAACTGCCTTATGTACACAGGTGACACTGTCCTCCTACCAACAAACTCAGATATCTGTGGGAAGTGCAACTGTATAGATGGACGGGAGGCTGAGCTCTCCCAAGCCATGACTGGCACAGTCTATCGGGTGGTGAAGGTAACCACACACACCACAAATACAGTCACACATGCACCTATGACAACAGCAAACCATATACCTTGACACACAATTACATACTTGGAGCATCTAAATGTACTCTGCCTAAGCAGCTGAGTCATCCAAAGCAGACACATAAACAACCGCTAACACACAACCATACACACATATCATCACATAGTTCACAAAGTCATTGTGCCACACAGTCACTGCCCTTAGGCCTACACAACACACCTCATACAACTGTATTAGGTAAGTGTAATTGTCGGTCACACTGACATCCCACTCACCAGGCTGAACAAGTGAAGGTAACTTTGTGCTGTGTGTCGGGTGCCAGGATATGCCACATGACACATGCACTGTTGTCAGTCCACTGCAAGTACAACTATGGCTCCATCATTGTGCATTCTGGTGTGTAGACCCTCAGACGTTCCTCCCTGGACTACATGACAAGAGACATAGAGGAGCTCTCTGATCATGTAGGCCAGGACAGTATGACCCTGACCTTGTGTAGCATCTTACCCTCACCAAGTACTATGTCACAGTATACAGATGACATGATCAGTTTTAACAGTTGCCTAACATATTGTTGTCATTCACAGGGGATTCAGTGTCTGTCAGCCTGGGATTACATGCTCAACATGCCATGTACATTCGCTATGGACGCCATGCAGCTGTCACCCCTAGGCTTTCACAGATTGCCTTAGGCTCTTGACACACACATAGTGGCTGTTTGAAGTGAGGGTCAGATGACATAACCACAGTCATAGACATTACAGGGTACAGGAA
Organism: Protopterus annectens; assembly: GCF_019279795.1. NCBI lineage: Eukaryota > Metazoa > Chordata > Ceratodontiformes > Protopteridae > Protopterus > Protopterus annectens. The sequence goes on along the minus strand of NC_056728.1, from coordinate 1,985,368,924 downwards.
ACGGAGAGTGATAGTGCTCAACAACTGATGTCTAACCCTCAGAATGCATGCACTCAGGACTCACATCAGTATGGAATCTGTCGATATATGTGCAGTAACAAACACCTGGTTCAGGCTCACAAAAGCACAGCAGCACTAACATGTTTTATGTCATACCATGGTTTTCAGACACAGGACTCGGTCTGGACAACAACAATAGAGGGGATTCCATATACATCATTCATACACACACCTCCAGGTTGGTAGCAGTGCACAAAGCATTGGGAAATGTATATGTGCAACTAAGAGTGTTCATAACTGCATTTTGGTTTGTAGACTGTTACAGACCACACTCCCAAACATGGGCACAACAGGCGTTATTCCTGGGAACACTGGGGAATGTGAAGGTCTCACCAAACACCATTATATTGTGTGACTTCAAATACATAAACATTGACTGTGTATACTACTCAAGCAGTGACACCCTCGCACAATGGTTGCTAAGATTGTTACACTCTACTGCTAGGGCAGACCTGTTCCACACACCCACAGGGGGTTATACATGTGGTACCTGATCATCACACACATGGGGACTCTATGTTCCACAACAGAGGTCTACCTGTAATTTTTGAGGTTGGAACATACATTCATCTCACTAGACGTACATATCCCATACACACACACATCCTATGTGATCTCAGTGACATACTTCTCATGAGCAAACATCGCACTTGTACAAACTGAGGTGGTATCCCTCCATGACCCTGGGCCAGTGTCACTCACGGCTCAGACAACTACATACATTACAAGCACATTCTATGGACAACTACTGGAATTCATGGATCATGCTATACCAGATAACTACAGGACTCACTCCTCCAAAAGCAGGGGACCTGTCTACTGGACCACGGCCATTACTGAGCTGTACATGGACAGGGGGAGGCCACTACATTTTGGAGCACAATCACAATCTGGAAGGCATCTCTGATCAGTACTATGGTATAGCTACGATCAGTTGTTGATTCATCTAAGGCCCACTTCTACTGAACACTTCCAACAGACACTGTGGACAATCACAAGGCCTTATTTAGTTATGTCAGGGACCTGTGTGGGAACTCACAGATATGCTGTGAGTTACTGCATACTTACAAATGATACAGTAAACTTGCTGACATTGTGAACATCCTGGACAACAGGTTCAGTGGGTATGTTTCCCTGCCATCCCCCCTGCAGTACACATGTCCATCACAACAGGGTGTAGCTTCCCTGACATCACAGATGAACATGTGTGTGCTGCCTTCTCCATAGCAGGCAACACAGCATCAGTGGGACCAGATAGTGTCCCAGACTGTGGCATACACGAGATTCATGACAAACTTCACACTCACATTATGTCAGTGTTCAATAGCACAGTTACTACAGGATGTGTACCCATGGTATGGTGTACAGCTACGGTGTACCCGCTACACAGTGCTGGTGCCACAAAAGGCCCTGGACATTATCACAATATATACCTAACTATCCTGGTCTGCTATGCTATGGAGTGTATCATCATGGAACACATACACCTACACATTGTGAACCTACTGACACTGGATCCTACAAAATTTGGTGTTGTTGTGGCCATTTCTTGCCTCTTGCAGATGTTTGATGTCTTTAAACAGGTAACAGGTCCATAAAAATACACATGGTTGTCCACACAGCCTACCTGGAGCTCGCACACAACTTCTACACAATACCCAACTTGGCCTTTACACATTAGATCACCGGATTCAATATCTACACATATGTCACATTATGGATTGCTAACTGGATTATGGATAGCACACACATGGTCAGTATTGCAGGTGTCATGTCTGACTATACACCAGTTACACATGGCATCCCACAGGGCTCAGTCCTGGGACCTCTCATGTTCTGTATATATGTCTGATGCATGCTGGCTAACACAGGGGGAATATGGATGACCATGTTTGCAGATGGCTGCAAACTGTGTGCCATATTCAAATCCACAGCTGGCACAGGCATCCTCAGAAAGGGTCTCACAGAGATGGCTGACTGGTGCCAGAGCCATGGCCTACAGCTACCTTACTTTAGATGCATAGTCATCACCTTTGGCAGTAACATAGTGCACACACATTATCATATAGGTGATGTTACATCACGTACAGTGTGTGTGGTTTGTGATTTGTGGGCATGAATACTGAGTACTCTTGCCTTTGACATTCATGCTGCCAATGTTGTTGGACACACCTTCTACTTAGGCTATCTTATCCCATACAGTTTTACATCCAGATCAGGTGGGGGTCATTGTGACCCTGTAGTTATCTGGCACATGCTTGGATACAATGGCCTATTTCGGATGTACCTTACCCAACACCTGCAGCGACTGGAATGTACACTGATTTACATACCAAGTGGATCTAGGGACTCACACAGATGGTATGCACAGTTTGGCTATGGTGACCCCAGCTCTCCTCAGTTGCTTACTGCCTACTTGGATGCAGTCTGTGCCTTTTCTTTGATGCCATGTCCATCACAGCATTGATGGACAGGCTCCACATGAATATATCACAGTCCCTTACAGCTACATGCTCCAAGGACAGGTACATGAGCAATGATGTTAATAGGACATGCTGGAGGGGCATATTACCATCCCAGAGGCTCCACTCACTCGGGAATGTGATCACAGTACCACATATTCACAGACCCATGCTGAACACCTACAGGTGACATCTTCACAGGTGGATGGGTGTTCGTATGTTTAGCCCTGGGATATGTTATGGGTCCTTGCTAGACAGAGGCAGAATGACATGAACATATGTGTGATATCTTGTGTGGCCTACTATTGGCAGGCACAGTCTACTGATCTAGCGTGATTTCAGACTATAAACACACTGTGGCTAGGCTTCTACATACCCTAGGGCAGATAGCCTAGTGTCAACCTTAGAACCTATGCTAATGTTCAGGATGCACATTGTTCAGTGAAGGTAGTGGTTGCAGGTTTTGTTTCTTCTTTGCTTTCCACTTCCTATGAGCAACCTAGGTTTCTGCATTGCATATTTGATTGTGACAGTATTTCACTATTTTATATTGTGTCCATTGTCATATCACTGTGTGCACATAGTGGATTGGTGAATAGTGCAAGGTTCCTGGGTTGACACTTGCAACTGTGGGATATGTGTGGCCCACTGCTGTACTCAGACTTTACCTAAGTGTGTGAGCATGCCCAGTTCAGACTTTCAGTGTTTTGTTGCCTGACATTTGTCTCATAGTTTCAAGTGTGTGAGCATGCCCAGTGTGACCGAGCAGTATGTTGCTGTCTGAGGTCCACTACGTTTGTTGCTATGTGTGAACATTACCAATATTAACATTTATACTATGTGTGTGTTAAATATCAGGTTCTATTATTACTACAGGCCTCAACTTTGTGTCTTGACTCAACAGGGATTATGCTATGCATGCAGGGTTTCCATTAGATACTTAGCATTGACTTATCAACATTTTGTCATGCAAGCTGACCATTGATATACTGTCATGGTTTAGTGGTCCTGTTCTCTGACTATAGTGCACTGTATCCTGGATTCGAGGACTGTCACTGCTTCATACTTTTATACATGGCAGAACAGACTGCTTCAAGGAAAGTAAAGCAAATATGTACCTGCTAACCTGCTTTTGATGAACTATACACACATTTGAACAGACTTGCAGAACATTGCTCAATGTTGCCCAACATGGCTGGACAGTGCACAATATTGCTGAACATTGCCTGTTGTTGTGCTACTTAGTGTGTGCTATTTTGTTCGCATATGCTACGTAGTGGTGAGAGCTGTTTAGCAGTGCTTTATATTGCTTAACACATAGCAATCATGCCTCTGGTGGTGCTGCAGGGCTGCCTATGTCGGATGCACATTTTACACTCCCTATACATGTTTGTTAAAAGGTAGTGTCAAGTTAGGCATCACTTTTAATATACGTGTGAGTCGGAGGGAGGTATCATTTCCAGGGTTCCTACTGAGCCAGTGGATATTCTATGCGTTGCCTCTTTGCCAAGGCCAGGGCATACTGGGCACGCCTCCTTCTGCCTACTGGGGCAGGCTCAGGATGTTCCTCCTCCGAGTCACGCTTTGCCTGTGATGACCTTGGCAATGGTGGGGGGCTGTTTGGCCCAGCCCTATGCTGCTCCTGCTGCAGCTGTTTTTGCAGGATCATATTATGTAGCATAGCACATACCATGACAATTTGGGTACGTGTAGTTGGTGTGTACTGCAAGGCTCCACCAGATGTGTCCAGACACTGGAACCGTGACTTGAGCAGCCCAAACACAAGCTCGATTACATTTCATGTTTGTGTGTGTGCCTCATTATGGTGTTCCTGTTCAAGCATGTGTGCATTTCTGATGGGTGTCATCAGCCACGGCTCGAGTGCATATCCAGCATCCCCCACTAGGTGACCATAGGGGATGTCCCCATTGGCAAATGTCTGGTACAGCTGTGTCAGATGCCAGATATGGGAGTCATGGTAGCTTCCAGGGCAGCCAGCACACACATTCATTATTATGCCCTGGGCATCACACACGACCTGGCAGTTGATGGAGGGGTAACACTTGCGGTTATAGTAGACCCTACCCCGCTCACCGGCTGGTGCTTTGATGTGAATGTGCATGCAGTCTATTGCACCCACTACCTCAGGGCATTCCGCTATTTGCTGGAAGAGATGCATATTGCTGGCCAATACCTCACGGGAATTGGGGAAATATACATGATCACCGACATGTGCTGCCATGGCATTCAGCAGTACATAGTCCATCACACATGCAACATAATGATAACAGCAATAACCCTTAAAGTGTATTTTTTTTTCAAAGTGTAAATGTGCCTTTATTCTAAAGAGTTTTGGTCTGCTGGGAAAATGGATACACTGAGTGTATAGGATTACTTTATAGTTTCCTGAATAGCCCTGGCATGTTGGATTGATTAATTAGAAAGTGCTTCAGCTCTTTATGCTGTCAATAGCATATTCTGCCATTTTCAATTGTTTTGCAGCTCTACACATTGTGTTGGCAATGAGGTGTGCTGCAAACACATTAGTGTAGCTGTTAATGAATTTATTCATATAGCTTTTCAAGGTATCTCTGAAAATCAGGGTGGTATTCATAGTCATTTATGGAAATGTGTTTAAGCTATCTGTGATGTCCAGGAATGAGCGCAGCTGAGCTGTGATTCACAGAGATCATTTATGCAAATGCACAATGACCTCAAATGAGCCTATACATATGTACTACTACTAAGATGTAAGAGGAATGATTAACTCAGTGTATGCTAATGAAGTATCTTCTACACCATTTGTGATTCATAGTGAAATTTTCCTACTTGCTCATGCTGTTTGCACAAAGGAAGTCTTGCCAAATCTATCAGAGTTGCAATCCACGATAATCCTATCACTTGATGCTAGTTTTGCTATTTCCACGTGTGAGTTGTAGTTGTTTCTCCTGGATGTGTCAAAGCCACTTGAGCCCAGTAGCCCTCACTATACTTGCTACAGGGGCCTTCCAGAGATAGACTGAGGGCACACTGGGGATTTTGCAGGCTTCTGCTTCTAGGATACTCTGGCAGTTCCTGGATGTACTCTTGGCACATGTGGACCAATACATCTATTTCCCAATGTCACTTCAGAACTAAGCCAGGATGATACTACCTTTTATGGAGTGGCACATTTCCCTGAGGTATGCAGTGCAATAGATTGTCCTCATGTTTCAATTAGGGCACTTTCTGGTACATAGGGTGAGTGTTACCACAACGGGAAGGGTTACCATTCCATCAACAACCAGGTAATGTGTCATTAATTAGGATGCATCACCAACGTGTCTCCCCAGAATCCTGGCAGTGCACATAATTTCCCTATCTAGTGCACTGACTCGCTGTACCACCTCCTCCTGCATATTAGGCTACCCAGTGATCAGCTTGTTAGTAAGTGGAAAAATAATTGTTATTTTATACTGAATGTAAGTATTTTTCCATGTTAAAGTGTATTGCCAAATACTAAACATTTTTTGTTTTGTCTCCCCAACCCTTTTCCCTCTATTTTTTTTTTAGGTAATGCTGGATATCCAATGGAGCCATAGCCCATGACCGTAGTGATAAATACAAGTGGAGCTACAGAGGAGAAGTATAACACATTCCTGCCCCAGACCTGTATTGTCATCAAGAGGGTATTTGCCTTCATGAAGAACTGTTTCAGGTGCTTGGGTGAGACTGGGGTGCCCTTCAGTATGACCCACTTACTCCGTGCAGCATGTTTACTGCCTGTTGCATTCTACATAACATGATTGTGCACCATTCAGGTGGTGAAGTGACCTATGCTGTCCATTCAGCTCCCTGTTACAGTCCAATATGACTAATGGTGACCAGTTGACAGCATTAGTAAGGATCCCAATTCAGATTGCTCATGTCCAGCATATGACTGTGCAGGTAAAGAGCTGGAGTCTAGTCCAGAACTATGGTCCATGACATTCAGATTAGTGTTTCCCTTACTGTAAAAAACATATGAGTATAACTGATGTATGTAGTGATATCTGTGGGCTATGCTGTGGGGTGCATGGTCTGCTGTCACTGTTTGATATTCTATCTCATCTTAAAAAATATATATATATAATTTTAGAAATGTTGCTCATATTATTGTTAGTTGAAGTCATGACTGAGTGCTCACTGACTCCTGTTCAGTGATGTTGTAAGGCATCTTTTAAATAATAACCACATTTTTCTTTGCTTTGAGTACTAAATTCTGCTATATTGTTTTACTTTAATATACAAATATTGAAAGTCCTCAGCGTTTTAATATTTCATGAGATAATACATTGCAATTGAATGAAAATGTGTTCTACTGTTTTTTTATATTATATTTATGCCATGCCTGCTGAAATTCTCTTTGCTGCAGTACTGCACATCAGATTATTTTTATGTTGTCATGCACCATAACCTGTGGATATAGAGATATAAAAAATATCATTTGTGCAGTGGTGATGGTGATGTGGCTGCAGTGTAAGTTAACATGGTAGGATACGCATCTGTAATTCTCTTACAATATTTCTCCTGAAAAATGTTGTGTATTAGTACTTTTATGTTATTGATACCTGCCACCTCTAACAATGACAATACATATAGCAATGATTTTTTTTCAGCTTTCTTTGATGGTTTAAATAATAAGTTTAGAAGGTTGAAATGCATACATTTTCTAAGTTAGTTACACCCCCAATAAATATTTATTTTGTTTTTTTTTTATCTTATTCCTAGTCAAGTTAAGCATTCAGCTGTATATTTGAAATCAAAAGTCTAAAGTTACAGAACTGTCAGACATGATTCACAGTAGTTCAAAATCAAATGAGTTATTCACATTTCTAAAGATAGACTAGGTAATGGTGCAAGTGATTTTGAAGAGGGGCTACCATGAGAAGTATAAGGTGCATAGACCTATGTGTGAGCTGCTTGATGCAGGTGATCTTATAGACACTGATCTAATAGTGCTGCATGACTGTGATTGGGACCAAGAGTGAGAGGTTATGCTAGGTGTACATGAACACTGCTGTGGCTTTCATAAAATCTGTTGTGCTTGTTCACCTTGACTACTTGCAGTACTTTCCTGAGAAACAATGGTACTATCATGGGATCTCCCCCACATGACCAGACATTACCCCACCCTCTTCCCTTGCTAGAATGATGCCGGCTTGACTATGGTATGTCCTAACTCGTATAAGAATGGAGGCAGCCACTGTGCCACTATAATACACATCAGTGTGACCATAGTACTATCCCTACTCTGGTATGTCCTAACTAGTATAAGACTGGAGGCAGCCACTGTGCCACTATAATACACATCAGTGTGACCATAGTACTATCCCTACTCTGGTATGTCCTAACTAGTATAAGAATGGAGGCAGCCACTGTGCCGCTATACTATGCATCAGTGTGATCATAGTACTACCCCTACTCTGTGTCATTTCTCAGTAGTGCTAGAAATTCTCACTCATACCCTGGTGGACTCTGACCATTTCCAGCTGACTCTCTGTGGCAGTGCTCTGAACACTAACAATGCCACATCTCATTTCCTGCTGGCAGTCAATGTTTTACAGGTTTCCTGGGATAGCTGCAACAAACTCCTGCACCTGGCTCCTGCTTGTGATGGCATATCTGTGGAAAATGTTACTTCTGAATGTCTGTCATCATCCTGAATGTGTTCCACTGGGTCTGGCGATACTGTTTTTGAGGTGTCTGGTTGTCCCTGATGTACAAGGCTGAGTGCAATGTCATTACGTCTGTGACTTTGTGGTGTAGTGTCACTTCCTGTAGAGTTAATAACATGTTGTGGGGTCTGAGTTCTGGCCAAAAAACTATTTGCCACTTTTCTCAGGCTGCCTTATAAATGTAACTATGTCATCATCATCATCATCATCATCATCATCATCATCACCTCCATCGTCATCATCATTAACAGCCATTCTGCTGCTGACATCATCCAAATTTATTGGTATACTGGAATTATTGCTTCTGATGCTGACCTTGTAAAAGATTATTTGAAAACAATACTAATAATGAAATAGCATACACTAATGTATGCTTATAAAGGGGTGATTGGGACACTTACCATGCACACTGTCTTCATTACCATTCTATGCTGATGTACAAGATTCACTTATTAATAAATTACATATTACGTGTTCAATGTGATCATTCTTTGTCAGCATTCAGTTTTCTACAGGAATATGTTTTTACACCAACCTTCATGAGCAAATGAGTGTTGTGCCTGCAGACATTGGTAATATTCACCAGTGTTCTCACAACCTCTAATTATGCCCATGACACCATCTTCCATGTTATAGTCATCCCTATGAATGAATAGGAGGTACTCCTCACCTGCTGTTAATTGATGTATCATCAGAAACCCCCCGTAGTGGTACAGGAAACTGCATTCTGCCTGGCCTTGCTTCTAGCATGTCTTACCATATTTCTTGCCCTCTTCTTGCACTGTGCTAATGCTCACTTTCTGCCACCCACTGCATTAATATCAAGAAGTACTTAATTCCAGGTCTTGGTCCTCTCAGCTTGTTTGGGGCCCCCGTTACCAAATAGAATTTTCCCACATGTCCTAAAGACTGCCATGAGGATGTGATTTTCCTCATGGCTGAAATTATCCTTTCTCTGCTTTGATTCCTTATTTTCCATCATTAATGTATGTCAAAAAAGAAGCCATCGCCACACTCTGAAAAGTTTTTGATGCAATCAACTTTTAAAATACAAAACACACTGGTCAAGTGTGCTTGCCACTCTCGTAAAAAAAATGTTAGTTAACACAATCCATATAACTATATACAGACTTTTAAATCTAGCCAAGTAAAAGTGCAATATATCACTTGCCAGGTATTTAGGTCATTAAAGCAATTGTTTTCTTTTGACAAAATGCATCCTTCCCCCCATACTCTACTATTGTCATTATTCATAATAAGGCCATGTTTATTCATCAGTGTCACCCAGACGTCTCCCAGTAAACACATATGCATGTTGATATCCTTACCACTGCAGAACTTCATACGTAAATGACTGCATATATGCACACTCCATGTATGCACAGTCGCTAAATGGTACCAAAGTAATGATTATTTTCATTGATCACTAATCAATTCAACTGCTACTGTACTGAAATATCACTTCTAGCAAACCAAATGGCCCAATAACACACAAAAGCCAATGCTGGAAAAGAACCAAAACAATGTAGAAGAAATAACCACCAAGGCTAACATAACCGTATACATACACTTTTATTAAAACACATATAAGTGCTTTCGCGTTGGCAAATGCTTCTTCAAATCCATACAAAAACAAGTTAAAAGCACACTTTTAAAGTTAAACACTACACCAATCACATAACAGCTAAACATTGCAATCAATGATATTATGAGTTCAATTTCCTCCCTCTCAGGGCTGGGTTTAAACAAACACTAACATTAATACCTGGATACTTATAAGCTTTTAGCCTGAGTATCCACTTTAATTCCAGGTTCTCGATGTAGTTGTTTAAATCACCACCTCTTGGGTTAACCCTCACAAATTGTAGAACCCTGAATGAAAATTGGTGTGCATTGTTCTCATTAATATGTTTAGCCAAAGTATTCTTTATATTATTCACTTTAATATCATACATATGTCTTAAAATTCGATCTTTCAATTTTTTTCACAGTTTTCCGAGCATAAAAACTTGTACAAACATCACATGAAGCTAAATAAACAGGTTCCTATTAGAAGAATGAAAATCCAAAATAACGAATGGCTGTATATGCGAAAATGCCGTTCATTGATGTGTTCTTTGTGAGAGCGCGGTACAGTGAAGATCGGGAAATTTGCCCTTTCCTCACTGTAGTGCGATCTCGGAGTTGGTATATATAATTAGTGGGGGGTGTGGGGTGCAGCCCCCCACAATAAAGGGTTCAAAGTCTGGCATTTTCACTGTTTGCAGGGTTCGATTATATGTACTTTGGTTCATATAATATAGACCCAAATAAACAATGACTGCATTTATGCACACTTCATGCATGCACAGTCACTAGCAAACCAAATGGCCCAATAACACACAAAAGCCAATGCTGGAAAAGAACCAAAACAATGTAGAAGAAATAACCACCAAGGCTAACATGACCGTATACATACACTTTTATTAAAACACGGATAAGTGCTTTCACGTTGGCTAATGCTTCTTCAAATCCATACAAAAAAGTTAAAAATACACTTTTAAAGTTAAACACTACACCAATCACATAACAGCTAAACATTGCAACCAATGATATTATAAGTTCAATTTCCTCCCTCTCAGGGCTGGGTTTAAACAAACACTAACATTAATACCTGGATGCTTATCAGTTTGTAGTCTGAGTATCCATTTTAATTCCAGGTTCTTGATGTAGTTGTTTAAATTACCACTTCTTGGGTTAACCCTCACACATTGTAGAACCCTGAATGAAAATGCATGGTTCTCATTAATATGTTTAGCCAAAGTATTCTTTATATTATTCACTTTAATATCATGCATATGTCTTAAAATTCGATATTTCAATTTTTTTCACAGTTTTCCCAACATAAAAACTGGTACAAACATCACATGTAGCAAAATAAATGGACTCCTATTAGAAGAACGAAAGTCCAAAATATCGAATGGTTGTATATGCGAAAATGCCATTCATCTATGTGTTTTTTGTGAGAGCGTGGTACAGTGAAGATCGGGAAATTTGCCCTTTCCTCACTGTAGTGCAATCTCGGAGTTGGTATATATAATTAGTGAGGGGTGTGTGGGGGGCAGCCCCCCACAATAAATGGTTTGAAGTCCGGAATTTTTGCTGTTTACAGCGTTCGATTATATGTACCTTTGTTCATATAATATAGACCCAAATAAACAATGACTGCATTATGCACACCATGTATGCACAGTCACTAAATGGTACCAAAGTAATGATTATTTTCATTGATCACTAATCATTTCAACTGTTACTGTACTGAAATTTCACTTCTAAATGACACAAAATTCCATCAGTTATTCGCTGTCATCATAATATGCACATCATATATGTTAAAGCAACATTTTTAACTTTAAGTCACTAATTCTACTTATTTTAAGTGCTTCTTATTAAATTATGATATTTTTAAAAATATTTTCTTACTTTAAAAAGGCTGCACTGTCCTAAGACATTTGCCACCTACCTTGGGTAATGCTGAATTAATATGGAGATGTTCAGCATACCCATGTAAATTCAGGACCATTTATATTTGTTTTTATGAAAACGAGGCCTGCTTTCATTTATGTCTTTGAGCTGTAGTAGTACGCAAATGCGCACAGCAATGTATGGGCATACATCGGTCTTGAATAATTAAGAATGCCTGCCCAGACTGACACGAATGTGCTTTGGACAGCTCTGCTGTCTGCAGCACTCTTCAGCAGTCTTAAGCTTATTGTGGTAATGCATGAATGGCCCTAGACTAATCTAAATCAGGATATAGTTAGAAAGAAAATGGAGTCATCTGAATGACAGTTTGCACCAATATGAAGTGTAATCCCTGCCCATATAATGTTTTTTGTCACACCTTACCACCTAACAATAACTCATAAGTTCATAAAACTTGTAAATAACAAAGCTAAAGCCCTCTGGAATTGCTGTTTAACTGTAGCCTCCAAACAGGCTCCATGCTTCATGAATTGAGAGCAGCAACAATCATCCCTCTGCACAAAGGTGGGCCAGCTACAGACCCATAAATCACACTAGTCTTATATGAAAAGCCATGGAAAGAATTATCTTGAAAATGATCAATAATGATATAGTAAATCTCTAGACACTGAACCTAACCCAGTTTGGTTTCATCAAGGGCAGGTCATACCTACTCAACCTGGTGGGATTCTTTGAGAAGGTCACCAAAGCAATGGATGAGGGCAAAATGTTTCATACTGCCTACCATGACTTGGCCAAGGGATTTGACACAATACCCCACTTGGGCATTGTTGACAAACTCATGAGGTTAGTTGCAAACCTGTATGTCACCTGGTGGATAGCCAACTGGCTCACAGACAGGACCCTGGAAGACAGAATTGGGAGTTCATCCTTACAAAGAGGCCAGACATAAGTGGAGTCCAATAGGGACTGGTCCTTGGACTACTTTTCTTTGCCATTTACCTCTCTGAATCCAAGGCCAATGTCAATGATCTCTTGTTGACTAAATTTGAAGATGTCCGCAAATTAGGAGCTGTCATTGAATCCCACACCAACACAAATGTTCTCCAGGAAGGGCTTGCACAGGCAAACAACTGGTATCAGAGCCATGGACTAAAGCTAAATGCCAAGAAATGCATAATAGTATTCTTCAGGAAATAATCTACCCCTCTTAACTATCATATCAACAATGCACCCCTTAGAGTTGACCCAGAAGCCAGAGGTTTAGGGACACACATAGAATTTAATCTAACCTTTGAGAATCACCTGTCTATAGTGAGGAAATTATTATATATTGTGCAATGTATAAACAAAGGTATGGCATCTAGGTCCAAGGAAGTCATTGTTCCACTGTATTTGGCATTCATCAGACCTATCATTGAGTACAACAGCCCTTTGGTATATACCTAACCAGGCATATGCAACAAATGGAACATCCACAGAGGTTCCTCACTAAAATAATATAGGGTATAAGTAAAATGCCCTATGCAGACTGCCTCAAGGCCCCTATCCCAGCATTCTGTCTCCTATAGGCTGTTGAGGGGAGATCTGTGCCTGGTATTCTACATATCTGCATAACAAACAACACCAATATTACCAGTTCTAAAGATGTAAAACTTGCCTGTGATATAAATAGAACCTGTTGTAGAGACAGCTATGTATCCCAGAGACGAGCCCATCTTTGGAACAGGCTCCTCATCCATGTGAAGAAGAGTTCCTCCCTAAGCCAATACAAGTGCAACTTGGACAATTGGATGGGGAACAGGAAATTCATCCCTGGTTTGGCACATTTGGATCTAATGGATACAGGCAACCTGTAAATGGGTCATCTCCCAGGCCTCAGCTTGTAAATGTTTCATCTCCCAAGTCCCTGCCTACACTTATCAAGGGTACCAGAACTTGTCAGAGATTTGGGATACAAGGCTAGACTTAAAAAGGCCCTTGTGGTTGTTAGCCTAGTAAATAGCTATGAACCTATAATAATATTCATTTCTCTCCCCACAAAATAAATAAATAAATAGCCGCTGCTGTACTAAACGAGACATGTATAACTGGCATTCAGGTGAAATATTCCAAACAATACAATGTATGCAATGACCAGCAGAATTAGCAATTTTAAATCATACATCTAACAATTATATCATATATTTCATTTTTTTTATCTAGCATGTAAGTGAAAGGTGACTGGTTTCATTTAAGAAGAAAATTTATGAGACAAAGCATACTTGGTTAAACCAAACTTGCCAATAATATGAATACCAGGTTTAATGCCCCTGCTAGTTAACTAGGTTCGGATAAGGTTTGCCACACCACAAAGGGAATGGTTCTGAACCTGAGAAATACAGCCTTGGCCATACTTTCTTAACTCTTGTTCTGGCACTTAATGCCATGGAATAACCTGTGAAGGCACAAGGCCATACTCTATGTTGGTCCTACAAAGAGAACTTTATCATGCTCTGTCTTCATTATGATTTGGGATAAGATCAAGCTGTTTTTATCACAGTTTACACATTGATTTTTGTCAGTCTGAATCGTGTAGTTGTCTGTAAATATCTGCATATAATTCAAACTCCACTGCATTAATGTTGTTGTACAAACCTGATCATGCATTGCTTAATTTCTCCACATATAATTCCATTTTATGTATCAGCATTAAGGCAGTACAGGTAAGTCATTTTAAATCCCATCTGCTATAATTTATTAACACAAATGTAAAAGTTTTTCCTGAATTTCATCCTGCATTTAAAAGGCTAAGGGAAAAAAACAGATATTTTTAAAGTTTTTGTAAGGTTAGAATTTGTGACCCACTGGACGTTATACATTTTAACAATGCAATTAATTTGAGGACGTTGGTGTAATGGTTAAGATGTTTACCTTACAAATGCAAGGTACACTGTTTGATTATCACCTTTGGGGGAAATTGGTTAGGCTTAAAATGGCCATCAAAGGTAACTAGCCTAGTATTTATTTATGAACTTGCTCTACATACATGAAAAGCAAAGCCTGCAGGTAACTTAAGAGTGGGTAGTGATATTAGATGAGTCATTATTTCTGTATTCTAACTTTGTATTCTGTTTCATGTTTGTCTTTTTATAGATTTATGTATGCATTTATTTTAGCTACAGCCAAAACACACACACTCTCTGTTATCAGCTCTACTAATAGGACTACTCCAATAAAGAAATTTAAAATAAAAATACAATAAAAATACAGTATGATGGTTTCATATGCATGGCCTGCAACAACATTTAGGTGAAGATTTTGAAGACAAGTATTGGACAAAAACTGCAGTGTAGCTGATCTCATGCTAACATGAATAGTAAGGCAATGCTTTAGATACATTTACACCACAATTGTCTTTAAAGTGCCATGGTATTAACATATCTAATTACCACAGATTAAATCAATTTAAAACAGACAGTGAAGGAACATAAAAAGGCAGCAATGCATTGTAACAGACCTACTGAAAAATCCTAAACTGCAAATTGTAAATTGTTATGAGCATCTTTGCTTATGCTATGTGGACCACTAAGAAGTGGGGTGTAGGCCCATTATCCACATTGCATTGCACCCAGTGTCATTGTCTATTTAGTTTTAACAGTTGCACTAACAAGGCTTGCATTGTAAGACATGGGCATATAATGATGAAATTAAATGAGATTTTGTTGATGGAGTAAGACAATCATGGTCCTCAATGGCTCTCTCCCCCAGGCTGTTAACTTCCTTTAACATCCCGTCCCCACCAGTCTCTACTGCCATCATACAAGGGCTCATGATGAGGCACTGATATCTGATTCTGATCAAACTGTTGTACTTGCCGCTGTCACCCTGTGGAACACTTTGACTGGCTGGATATAATATACCATGCACTGATTTTAAAATAGACATAAAATATTACAATTTGATTTGGTAAAATATAGTTCTTTTACTTATGATAAACTACAATTCCAAATGAAAAGACAGGTAAGAAAATCACACAAGTTGCTGTTGTTACTAATCTGGTGACAAGAAAAAAGCAAACTATACAAATTCTTTTACTATGTTTCTTATTGCTAAAAAACTAAGACTGTCTCAATCCAACAGTATCAGTGACAGAAAACAAATTCTGTTGGTGCATAACAAATGGAAATGTATGGAGGGAACATCCATGTGAGCAACCTATTGGGCAGATGTTTCTGTTGAACTGTTTCAACAAAAAAAATATCTGCTGTAAGAAACAATATTATGCATGTGCTTGTTCAAAATGGAGTAAGAATGTATTTTTGAAGAACACCAATGTATAACATTAATAATTACTGAACAGTCAGCAGGGAAATTTAACCACTCATGGCACAATTTATCCACTCAGATGTTGCCCTGATGTGTAAACTACATTAGTCATTGTTAAATCCAGATTAACTGCTGTTTGGGCAGGTCCATAATTAATCAAGAGACATTGCAATTGCATCTCAAAATACCAACATCTAAACATCTAAAAAACACCAACTCACAATGAAAAAAGAAAAAGAAAACACACACACACACACACACACACACACACGCACACACACACACACACACACACACACACACACACACACACACACACACACACACACACACACTATAAACCTGTCAATGACTCCCCTATACCCTTGATTGTTATGGCTATGACCAAACCGGCACATAAATGCTTTCTACATATGCTACCTCTGATGATTCAGAAGGGTCTACTACAGGTGCACTCATGCTACTAGCTTGCAACCCACCAGCTCACTATCACTTGCTCAAAAAACAAGCATTTCACCTCCTACTAGCCTGATGTCCCTTTTTTGCATAGACCTCCCAGTACCTAACCATATAAAACTGCAAAGCCCTACCAGAACCTAAACTCTAACCTTAAAACTCATACTCAATTCCCAAAGAGAGTCCTTACTCTCTAACTCTGAACCACTACTCCTACAACCCTAAAATTCCCATTTGCATCAAACCTAAAAATCTAATCCTTCTCTTCCTAAATCTAAATTCATCAATTGCTTCTGTAACATAAACCTCCCTTCCCTCCCTGTCTCTAAATCTAAAACTTCTTTCCTGCTCCCTAACCCTAAAATCACCCCCCAGCCCCTCATCAAATATGATTCCCTGAGCTTATATTCCTGTTTGCATGAGCTACAACACATTCAGACCCTGACTTAGAGAGTGGTTTTTGAGCTCTTCAGACTCAAGCACCTGCTCCCCACACAGTCTAATAGAAAAGGGACAATTACCAGAATTAGAAATAAGAACTTGCCCATTCTGTGGAGAATCTACTGCAGCATGTGCAACCAAAGTGCTTTGTTATACTGGCACAATCTGAGTATCAACAACACAGTTATGATACCTTGAGTAAAAAAGCAGAAGATGCTACCTCATAGGAAAATAGAGCTGAACAAACATGGCAACCACTGTAATGGTGTACTAAATGTAATTGTTGCTTGAAAATATATTTGTCTAAAGAAACAAAACACTACTATGACTTACGATTTGCTTTTTTTCATCTTAACAATTTTTAATGAGTTATTCTAATTATTGATTTCTGGATTCTTTCTATTTCATTAGCTTTTTAAAGCAGGAATAAATGTGATGATACATGTGGTGAATAATAATATTAATAGAAAGAGCATGCTATTTATATTGCTTCACTTTGAAAACACATACATGAGGGTGCTGCAAGGTACATTTTGCTGATAATCCTTAAAAATGGGTTTCTGTATTTGAAGACTGGCCTTCTTTTGCTAACATGCCAGACGAAATGAGAATTATTGTGATGGCTATGTTCTACACAGTGCATTGGAAAACCATTAAAAGAATACAGTGTGACACATGTAATATATATTTTCTTAAGAAATTGTATATTTAATTTAAATTCTTTCATGATGCATTATTGCAGTATAACTCAACTTCTGAGAAAAGTCTCTATTAATTACTTATAGGCTAAAAGTAATAACTGATTAAAATCATTTTCATACTAATGGTGGAAGACCATTTTTCTCCTGCAACTCACAGCGTTTCCTTTTTGATTATATTCTGAGTTGTAACTCTGATAGGAGAATCTTCTATTGAACAAGTGCATTAAGCCTCATTTATGTCTACTAGCAGTTTTTGATATTCAATTCATACATTAAATATGATGAGGATGAAACAGCTATTTCATGGCTAAACACTTACCCAGGGGTTCAGAAAGGCTTAGCATGATGAAGAACCCTTAACTCATAAGGTTTTCACACCACACTAAGCCTTTCCAGTTAAGAGACTTCCCTACCGCTGAGGGTTTTCCCTTGTGGGAGCCTCAGCATGGAGAGTCGTCTAGCAAGCAAAGCCGCATGCTAATATAGCAGTGTGATGAATAATGCCGATTAGCAGTTCTCACCTATTCATTGCCCAGCTAAGTAAAATTTTACTTTTGGAGGAAAAAGTGACCACTGTTTAAACATGGCAGTCACATATTCGCTGCTATACGAGCACCCATGGTGCAAGTAAGTTCAGCAAAGACTTGGAGTAAGGAATGTTAAAATGTTTATTTTTATTAGATGTGTTGGTGTGTGCATGTCTCTAGAGACAAGAATGAAGCTGTGTGTGTGTGTGTGTGTGTGTGTGTGTGTGTGTGTGTGTGTGTGTGTGTGTGTGTGTGTGCATGTTTGAGTTGTGCTAGGATGTTAAGATACATGAATGGACGTGAGCACACGTGTGTGTGTGTGTGTGTGTGTGTGTGTGTGTGTGTGTGTGTGTGTGTGTGTGTGTGTGTGTCTGTGTTTTGTGTGTGTGTGTGTGTGTGTGTGTGTGTGTGTGTGTGTGTGTGTGTGTGTGTGTGTGTGTGTGTGTGTGTGTGTGTTTCTGCATGTATGGGGAGATGCCATGTCTAACATGATGCATTTGCCAATAGGCAGAAACCTAACAAGGTCAAGTCTGACAATAGCAGTGTTCCATTTAAAGACAATGATGAAGCCTTTTTCATTGCATCCTTACCTGTCTCTTAATCACATCTCTCACTGTGTATTTAATCAACCAAATTACATTGGGTAATTAGTGAGAGCCACAATAATTTTATTGAACCCTAGGGTCTATAATCTGCAAAAGGCTGTCATCCTCAAAACTGTTTGCAGTCATACTTAATAAGGAATATTGTAGGACCAGTGCTGATAAACTTATTTGTATAAACATATCCTGCTTCTTTACTCTAACCATAGATGAGCATATCTTCCTGCAGAAGGGTGGGATACAGATATTAGACATTTCTGCAAAGGATTGCCATGCAGTGCTAATTATTATGGTCTAAATTCAGGTGATTATATCACCAAGTGATTTCAGTCTACAAGGGGATTCTTGTAAACACACTACAGTTCCTTGTGCAAGAAAAAACAATTCATAAAAAAAAGACGTTGGGCATTTAGAAACATGAAAAAGGACTACAACTGGCTATCCCTAGTACTTGAATATCATCCTCGGCTTGGCATAACATTAAATTAATACACAGTCAGTGATGTAGCAAAATGTAATAGTCATGGCCTTCATCTGACAAGACTGAATACAGTTAATTTTAAAAGGTTGCCCAATATTGTAGGTTGTACAAGTTACAATCCTACCTCCTATAGGATATTAAGTAACAGGATGAGTTTCAGACTTAACGTGCTTAGAAAACAGCATATAAATATCAACTGAAGCTGAAGATGATACTGCTCTCAATAATCTAAAGAGAACTGTTTAGGTCTTCTGTTATTCCATGGTGCATATGTTCGGTGTTCTTAACTAAGTCTACATCACTTTAATATTCTGCTTACTGTTATATGTTCATGTCTGCTGTTTAATGTATTTCTCTCTTCCTGCCTCTCTCTTCTGTCTCTGCAGATGCGTTTTGTATAATTCTATCTATGCATGCATTATGTAAATTATTGTTTTGCCACGGGCCAAGCAATTAGCTGAAAATGATCCACTTGACCAGAACACCATCCTGTTAATATATACAAATCCTCAGATGTTTTAAGACTATGGCTATCCATTTACATGAATACCAGCTATATGAGCCTTACAACATCAAGCTTTTCTTTATTTTGATTCATTTTATGAGTTTTGATCCAATGGTATTTAAAGCAGTCATTAGAAAATGCAGATCAAGAAAAGTCCTTGTGCTGCCCACCTGAGTGCCCTTCAGTGACTTAAAAATTATATATCTATCCATCTATCAATCTATCTATCTATCTATCTATCTATCTATCTATCTGTCTATCTATCCATTTATCCTTCTACCAATCTATCATCTATTACTTATCCACCTGCCTATCACTGTCTCTCTCTCTATCTACTTTATAGATAGATAAATGTAGTGGCAAACCCAGAAATATAGTTATTAATCATTGTATACATTATGATAGTGGAGAAATCTGACCAGTTCACCAAAAAAGTTAATGTATTCCTTGCTGAATAAATGCCCTGAAATTTTTAACACCAGGCTGAATCATCACCAGTTCAGTAAGATAGGACCTTTGCTTAAAACAGCTACAAAATATTCAATATTTCAGGTAATATGGATGACACAATGTAAATAGTGTCTGTCTGAAATGATAGTGTGTTCACTACAAAATAATCTGAAGAACAGTTAAAGCAAAGGTGCTTGCTAAAAACACGTCTAAAGAGGGAAAGCTCAACCAATGAAGGTCATGGCATAACTGACTCTCATTACCAATGACGTTGCTAAGAGTGCAGTTGAACTAATAAGAAATATTTATTTAGTTTCTGACTCAAGCTATAGGAGATAGTACAGGTGCAAGAAACTTAATCTTGTTAGAGATTTGCAGACATATATTTGAAATCATGCTGACAAAGAAAAGCTGTTACAGAAATCCTTTTGCTCATTTTGAAAATGATTTCTCATGTCACCAGACTCAGTGTTTCTTCTATTGGCTCTTTCAGAAGCAATTAAAACCCTGTAAACTTTATTATTCTCTCTCATCTTGGATCAACTGACAGCATACACTGCATTTGAACCCTGAGACACTCATCTTTTGATCAAAGAGGTAGCTCTAATAACTTTGGAGCAATTCATACCTATTATTACAGTCACCTGACTGCAGTAAGTACCATTATGTCTAATTTACTGACACTGGCAACACATAAAAGGGGTAAGTAAATAAAAACGAAAACATAAAATATAAAGGCTCCTTTGCTTTTGTGAGAGGTTGCATGTCCTTTAAGCCAGCATTTCAAGCAACTACTGGTAAAAAAAAATCTGTTTTCTCAAAATGATGCCTAAATGAGTAATAGAGCAGCATAGTGCACTGACATGCTAGAAAGATCACAAACAAAAGATTAGGCATGCATTAGAATAAATTATTCTTTTAAGAATGTTGTCTATTAAAAGGGGAGAAGCTATTTGGACTAGTGATTTGAGCATAGATATGTGCAGAGATTTCTGCCTAATAGTCCACTGACAGCTAATGCTAATGCTCTATCAAAAGTGCCATTAATGCCAGCTACGCAATTTGAAAATATGCTGAGGGGATAATGATTTTAATGGACTTAGCTTAGGATTATTAAATATAGAACTTAGATTGCTTTTTCAAGGACCATGACATCATAATTGCATTAAAAAATGGATTTAAACTTGCCTTGTAAGAGCAAAGGTACATCAAAGCAACATATGACTTGGTTAGTTTAGCAAACTGATACATTTTTTGTATCTCAAAGACATATAGCTCACATCGTATTTTACTATTACATACACAAAAGTATCTTAACAGAATTATCTTTCTAAAATGCTGAACCATTTTCCAAACAATGAAAGCTAAGGTAGATGTTTTCATAATCTGGCAAGAAGGAAAGCAAGCCCTTTGTAGTTTTCCAGATAAAATGGCAATGATTTTGGCCCTTGAATGATTTTTTGCTTGACACTGAAGGTGATCATGTTAATACAAGAATAAGGAATTTTTCAGAATAAATATAACTGCATGTATATCATGCATTTTCCTTAATATATGTTTACTGTTTATATTATTGAGGAAAAGAAAACATGATTTTCCATTTAAACTGTTGAAGTCCAAAAAGGCCTTGTTAGTTTAATTAGTAAAGGAAAACATGGCACATACATTCTTGTTTACATCACAGCTATATATTTGGATGTTAAAACTAATCTTGATAACGATGTATAAAGACACACACAGACTGAAAACACATTGAAGAATAAACCTTTCTGTCACAGAATTCAGTTATACAGCCCACTTAAAATAAACATTGAGATTTCTCATCTTTTTGTAATTTTCACCATTGTATAATTCATTCACTTGAGCTATTTTCAAGCAAACAAGCAAGCTGGGACAAGTGTAGAGTGAAAACACATCATATATATATATATATATATATATATATATATATATATATATATATATATATATATATATATATATATATATATATATATATTATTGCATCTTTCAAGAGCAATAAAAATGTAAAAGCTGTGTGTGTGGCTTGGGCAGTAAGTGTGGGTAAAGGACCAACATGGTGCAGCTAAAATTTGGGTGTTTGTGATAAATCAAATGTACTTATCTAATAAGAGTATAGATGTAGGTTTATACAGATGTAAAAGTTTTCATACTATGAAGTTACATTATTTCTTTAAAGACCTTTTTCATATGGGACAATGAAATACAACAGACAGGCTTATTAAATATTTTATTTTTATGCTTGTGGCAAAATCTGTCACCCTTCAAAAGTTTGATTGTACACAAAATTGCTTGTTTGCATTTCTGGATGGAAGGAAATAAATATTTACTTCTGTTCCAATAACAATACTTTGACTATATCCCATTAATATTTCTTTCCAGGAAACCAGAATCCATTATCTGAACTGAATTAGGTTCCCATATTTTTGGTATTTGATGACTAGGTTTTCCAGTCTGTGAGACAAACAATAATTCTGAGTTAAGGTGTCCATTCATGTCAAGCAGTGGGTTTTGGCATTTGTACAAAGTGGCCATAAGAAAGAAAGGGTAACTATTTGCAACAAATTGTACCTTATAATCACAGGAGCCCACCAACCCATGAGCAACCACCCAAGCTGAAAATGTGCTTCTCCTGACATTTTGTTAGTTAGTTAGTTAGTTAGTTAGTTAGTTAGTTAGTTAGTTAGTTAGTTAGTTAGTGATTTGGTCTTCAAACCCTTTTCAACCATGACCTGGGCCAGTTAGGCATTATAAGGAATCTATATCACAGTTCCACGAATAAGAACATTTTAAGTAAGTATAACAGACTAAAGGCTATTCTGACATACGAATGTAGTCATTTCTAAGAAATAGAGTGGTAGTCATGTAATGTATTGTACAGTTATATGTTTAGTGTAGTCAATACACAGTGTGCACATACATTTACACAATAATTTATTTATTGACATTTGTTGACTGGGGAAGCCCAACTGGGTCAGAAACCCATTTTCAGCGGAGGCCTGGGGTGAAAAGCTCCACATAAAATACATAAAACATTTGACAATAGACCGGTGATTATACAGCTTGATTTGTATTTCGATACAGATAAATATTTAGCTAAGCAGATGCATTCTAACACAGAAATGTACTTATGTGGTATAGCTGATTGATTCATTCATTAAGTAGCAGTACCTTGCTGCATTCAGAAATACACATACTAGGCTTCTTTTGTAAAGAGCAGTACATTTACAGTTAGCTTTACAGTTTTATAGAGTCGGTTTCAGATAAGGATTATTGAAATTGAGGGAGTGTAATAGTAGAAGGAAAAAGTGTAATAGGTGAGGGAAGAGCTGTTTGGAGGGTAGTGGGGGTAATGGTGTACAGAGGGAGATGATGGATGGTGTGAGATAGGAGTAAGAGGAGAATAACCTTTTAATGTATATGTCATTGAGAGCTTGCTAGGGACGAGACTAGTTAGGCTTAGAAGATAGTGGGGGCATGCTGAGAGATAGTGGGTGGGGCAAGTATTGAGTTTGGGGAAAGAGAACAAGGCATAGTAAAGTATAGGAGAGACATATGAAAAAAATAATTAGTATGAGACAGGAGCTAGAAAATCAGTGTAGAGTATGTATGTTTTAAGGAGGATAGCAGGGACAGATATGGATGTTGATAAGATTTTTTTAAGTGAAGTTAAAGGTTCTAAAGGAGTCTAAGATGCTAATGTGTGAGGGGAGGGTATTCCAGAATTTTGAAATGGAGAAAGAGTATAGGCTTTTACCAGCTCTTTTATTTGGTTTGTATACTACTAAAAGTTGTTTATTAGTGGAGCGGAGACTTCTGGATGGGTTGTAAGGTTGAATGATAGGCTTTAGAGCTGGACTACTGTCGGGTTTGTATATTACTTTATGAACCTGGGTTAGTTGTACATAGCTAAGTTATTGGGAAAAATCTAGCCAATTAAATGCCTTAAGGGCATGTGAGTGATGTGTACGGTAAGATAGGCCAGTTGCAAATTTGACAGTTTTATAGTAACATGACTGTAGTTTGTTTTTGAGAGATACATGTAGGTTTGTTAGGATGGGAGCTCCGCATAATAGGGAGGAGAGTAATTATGTATTGGTGAGTGTTTTTTTTGGTGGGGATATCCATGAAGTGTTTGTGCCTATAGAGTTTACCAATTTTAAAGTGTGTATTTTTTATGGTGGTTAGTATATGGTATTCAAAGGTGAGTTTATTGTTGATGGTCATGCCCAGTAGTTTTGCTTGAGTTATGATTTCAGTTTTTATGTTATTTAGAGAAAATATTTTGAAGTCATGCAGAAGAGGTTTAGGGGTGAGCAGTAACAGTTTGGTCTTTTTGGGGTTTAACACTATTTGTGCATCATTTAACCAGGTTTCATCACAGGAGAAACCAGTCTGAGTCATTTTTAGGAGATGTTGAAGGTTATTGGAGGAGAAGATTATGTAGTAGTCATCAGCATATTGAATAAGTTTACTTTCAAAAGAGGTAGCATGGAAATTGTTAATAAAAATATTGAAAAGTAGGGGTCCAAAAATGGAACCTTGGGGTACTCTGGTTTTGTTTATCAGATATTATGATAGACTATTTTGCCAATGAATACATTGTTTTCTATTAGTTAAGTAGTTGGTAAACCTTTTTAGAGTTGGTGGTGAGCATCTCAAACTGGAAAGTTGTTGTACTAGTTTTTGATGAGATACTGTATCAAATGCCTTAAATAGGTCCAGTAAGCTGACTGAGGTTAGCTCACCAGCATCCGAGGCTCTGTTTGCAATATTTGTGAAAGATATAACTGCAGTGGATGTACTATGTCTTGGATAAAATCCATGTTGAGAGATAGAAATTAGATTATTTTCAGAAAGACATTTGAGTAGTTGCATGTGAATGCACTTTTTAAGCATTTTAGACAAACAGGAGAGAATGGAGATAGGACAATAGTTTGTAAGTTAATTGGGATTTCCACCTTTAAGTAGGGGAATTACAATAGATTATTTCTATATTTGTGGGATTTCAGATTCAGTGATGGACCAGTTAATTATTATACTAACTGAGTAAGCAATAGAGTCTGCGGCGAGTTTTAGGTACTCTGAAGGGAGGTTGTCTGAAGAGAGGAAGCATGGTTTTAATTTAAGAAGAAGTTTATCTATTAGAGAGGTGGGGATAAGCTGTAGAGTAAAAGTAGGTGTGGAAGTGGTAGCTGTGTGGCTAATGTGTGTGATAGGGTTGTTTATGTTGCTAAGATTGTTTGGTGGGTCAGTTAGGGGTGGATTTTGTGGAGAGGTAGGATTGTTTATAAATTTAAGTATGCTGTCTATAAAATATTTGTTAAAGATGTCGGCTATTTCAGAGGGTTGTTTAGCAGGGGCTGGTGAAGGATGTTGAGTGGATCTAGGGCTTAGGATTTTAGAGTCCCAGAAACTTTTAGAGAGATTTTTTTTGTTGTTGTTGGAGATAATTAGTTGTTTACATTTGTTGCATAGTTGTTTGTATATTAGTAGATTGGCATTGCTTTTGCTTTTAACCCAGTTTTCCATGCTTGGTTTCTAGTTTGCACCATTTTTTTGTAGTTTTGGTAAGCCAAGGTGCATGATTGTTTTTTATTCTTTTGCTGTACATAGGGGCTAAACTATTAAGAATATCAAGAAAGACCTTGTTAAAGTGGTGGATGGCATCATTTAGAGGTAAACTTTTTAGGGAAGAAAGACCAGTTGATTGATTTTAAGATATTGTTAAATGTGTGTTGGCTATATTTTGTAAGATTTCTAATTGTTATATAGGTATATGATTTGGGATCTTGTTGTTAGATTGGGTGTGTATAAGCTGACAGGTGGTCATTTAGGATGTTAGGGAGTGTGTTTGAGTTAGTGTAGTTGTGGGGCTCTGATACCAAGAGCCCATCTAGGATACTGTCTGAGGGGTTTTGTTTGTTTTGCAGCCTGGTAGGAGTGGTAATGAGCTGTGTGAAACCATGGAGGGTGATGGTGTTTTCTGAGGAGTTGGTCATAAGAGTTTGCCATTTAATGTTTAAGTCTCCCATAATTACTGTTTCATTGCTAATATTAGCAGTTTTCCAGGAAATTAAGTTTTTAAGGGTAGTAATGTTTTGACCAGGAGGTATGTAGACTACTGACACACATATTTGTTTTGATTTATTTAGCTGCAGGGAAGTGAAAAGAAATTCAGTGTTATGAAAGATGGCACTGGTTTGACTAAGGAAGAGATGACATAGGTATTGTGGTAGATCAGTGCTACTCCCCCTCCTTTTTTATGGGTTCTGTCATTTCTTAGGATATTATTACCTGGTGGGACTATTTCAGAGTGTTTCATTGATGGCTTTATCAAGATTTCAGTGATGGCAACTATGTCGGGAGAGTAATGCATTAGCCATGCATGGAAGTCAGTGTTTTTTATTGCAAATATTACGTATGTTTATAGTGACAACAAATATATCTTTGAAGGGGGAAGAAGGAGTGGAGGTGGTTAATTGTGATGGGCTAGGGTTGTGTTGTATATCCTCACACTGTAGAAGCTGTAGGAAGCGTTTAATGAGGTGGTTAAGGGAGGAAGTTTTGAAGTGGAGTTTTTTCAGTTTGAGGTGGTATTATAGGTGTGGTGAGAGTGGATAGTACATAAAGCTTTTTGAGGTAAATGTGGTGAAATTAAATTAGGTTTGCAGTAATGTGAGAGAAACTATCTATATGTGCCATAGGGGGTGTGGTTTGAGTGCATGTTTGGAAGGGGAGGTGTATTGTAGAGCTTTCAAGGGATGTGAGTTGTGCTAGTATATATAGTGAGATGGTTAGGGATAATAGTGAGATGTGGAAGGCATATTTTTAATTGAGGGATGTAGTATAGGTTAAATTCTGAGTAAGAGTCTGAGGAGGGGTAATGTTTGCAGTTAAGTAGTTATGCTATGGTGAAGACAGATTTGAAAGTTTGTTGATAATGGGTTTGGAGAAATGAGTTTAATTGAGCATGGAGTGTTGTAGTTAGGTGGAATAAGTTATAAGTTATAAGTGTTAATGGCAGGAGTTAGGATGTTGAGATTTGGACTGGTTGTTAGTTTAAAGGGGGAGGAGTTATGGTAAGCATAAATTGAAGTGTGTAGGAGTGGGTGGGAATGGAGATAGGGTAGGGGTAGAGGAATGAGTCTGAAGGGCTCACTGAACGGGGCTACACCCTGAGATGTAGCGGACCTGGAGGGAAACAATCTGTAAAGGTAGATGCTAGTCTTCAGAGCAGGAGGTAAGTATCAAGGGTAGAAAATTGTATAATCATGGGACACCTATATAACCAGGCACACCTAGTTACTTATAATTCTACAGTTTTTCACAGTTTTGTGTTCATGAATTATAACAGAAAATGGAAGCAAGCAAAGAAGATTGTTTAGATACCCAATGTAAAACTAAGAACACAACCATGTTCTTCCAGCAGATGTTATATTACTTTCTTCTCAAATTAAGATTGCTTCATTTGTAAATATGTGATGCTAATGATTTCCATAAACCTCTTGCTGATATAGAGAATGCCTTTTCCCAGATTGTGTTTTAAAGGCTAGCCTTATTATTGCAATTACATTAAGACTTTTTGACCAACGTCTTTAGGTTTATGATTTGAAATGAGAGAAGAGCAGTAATAGCAATTCAATAGTTTTAAGTCAATACTTTTAACTTAGTTTTTGGCTCAGATATACAGAGAAATAGATGTGCAACACACATCTTCCAGTTTTAGAATATTTCCTATCAGCAATGTTCAACATCATCTAACTTGGTAATTGTGCAGCCTTGATGATCAATATCTAATCTATATTGTGACCTGCAATACTTAAAAAGAGATTTTAAGTCAGTTACAACAACTTTTTTTATGCGGTCCTATGTTAGATTTCCTCCATCTGCATCTGCCTACTTTGTGACACTAAGCAAGTCACTTAACCAGATAATGCTCACAGTTCAACCTTGAAAGAAGGCATTCATTCCAAGAGGTCTTCCAAGCTTAGCAGACAAAGAAAACAATAAATAGGTTCATAGGTAGGTACTAGGCTATTGGCCCTAGGGCCTATACAAGCCTAGCCAAAAAGGTACCCTGGCTTTTGCTACCCAAGAAAATTAATTTCCTGTGCCCCTGTCAAGTAGAACCACAGAAGTGATCCCCGGGGTGAATTTC
This sequence comes from Protopterus annectens, assembly GCF_019279795.1. Lineage (NCBI taxonomy): Eukaryota > Metazoa > Chordata > Ceratodontiformes > Protopteridae > Protopterus > Protopterus annectens. The sequence goes on along the minus strand of NC_056728.1, from coordinate 1,985,340,588 downwards.
TTATTACCCATGCAATCATCAAGATTTTTCTCGAATAGTGTTAATAAGGAGCTCTGTTTGACAAAGATAGGTAGTCTGTTCCAGAGTATGGGAAGTCTCTGGGACAGGAATCTACCCCTCCAGCATGTTCTGTTTATTGGGGTGACTAGGTTTAGGTCCCTAGAATGTGTAGCTTGGAGAGATTGGGATTTCTTTAAGTGGAGCATGTCCAACAGCTCTGGGTTTGACATAGTTTTGTATGTTAGGCAGAGATTGCCTCTGAGTAGGCGATATGCGATGGAGTAAAGCTGGAGTTTTTTGAGATGGTCTGCGTAAGGCATCTGTTTGAGGCCAGTAATCCTCTTTGTGAGGTATTTCTGCAGCCTTTCCAGTTGTTGTAGATGTCTTGTGAGGTACATACCAAAAGGGGCATTATACTCTATAATGGGTCTAATGAGTGATGAGTAGAGGGGAACAATAACCTCTTTTTTTCTGGATGAGAAACGTTTTGTGATGAGGTGTACCATGTAGAAGGATTTCCTGACCACTGTGGTAATGTGATTATCAAAGGAGAGACTACTGTCCACCTGTGTCCCAAGGTCTCTTATCACACGTTTGGTGTTAAGTAGACTACCGCCTATGTGGTAGTTCATGGGTACAGAGTTTTTACCAAAGGGGATGACAGTGCACTTTTTGGCATTGAGCTTGAGACCATGTCTTTGACACCAGGCATCTGTCTCAGTGAGACCCTTTTGTAGGATGTCCACATCGTTAGGAGTATCAATTATGGTTCCTAGTTTGCAGTCATCTGTGAATTTAGTTAGCCAAAGACCTTCTGTGTTAGGCTGTACTTCAGAGAAGTAGATAGCAAACAGGAGAGGAGCCAGGACTGAACCCTGTGGTACTCCACTTGTCACTGGTCTGAAGTCTGATTTGAAGTCTGCTACTCTCACAGTGTGGGTTCTGTCAGTAAGCCAGTTGGCAACCCATCTTGTGACATAGGGATTTATACCTAGTTTAGTGAGTTTATCTATAATTCCAGAGTGGGGGATGGTGTTGAATGCCTTGGTGAGATCTAGATAGGCTGTGTGAACCACCATACCCTCATCTATGGCTTTGGTGACTACTTCAAAGAAGTCTATCAGGTTTAGGAGACATGATCTGCCTTTTACAAACCCAAACTGTGTTGGGTCCAGAGTTTGGAGATCTCCAATGTCTTTGTTTATGAGTTGCATGATGATATGTTCCATGGCCTTGCAGACGAGGCTCATCAGGCTAATGGGGCTGTAGTTCCCAGGGTCTGTTGTGGCCCCCCTTTGTGGAGTGGGATAACTGTTGTGGTGTGCCATTCAATGGGCACAAAGCCTGAGGTGAGGCTATGATTGAACATGGTACTTAGGTGGGGTGCCAGTTCATTCTGTAGTTCATGTAGAAGGCAGCCTGGGGTGTTGTCAGGTCCCATGGATACTGTGTTCTTGGCTTTGGAGAGTGAAGTTTATACCTGTGCAGCCATGATTACAGGAACTTTGCATTCTACCAGTATAAAGATGGGCCCTTTAGGGGGTGAGAGGGGGGTAAAGTTAGCACTGAACCTATCTGCCAGGATGTTGGCAATATCAGTTGGTTCTGTATATTTAGTGTCATTGTGCTGTAACTCAGAGCAGATCTGAGTGTTGCCATTGAGATTTTTGACATAGCTATAGAATGCTTTGTGGTTGTCTTTAGAATCAGTGGCAATTTTGTTTTCATAACTATCTTTGGAGAATTTTATGAGGGATCTCAGCTTCTTATTGAGGCTGACCAGGGAGTTCCTCCAATCGTGGGGTTTCACTCTTTTTTGCAACAGTTTCTTTCTTCTGTTGTAGAGTTTGTTTATGGCAGAAGACCACCGGATTGGCATCCTTTTTTTAGAGGATAGCATCTTGCTTCTGTTAGGGATAGCACAATCCATGCACTCGTGTAAGTGCTTATAAAGTGCATTTATGTAGGATTCAGCAGTCGTACCTCTATTGTCCATCTGCATGGGTGTCATGAAGTTTGCCACTTCTGTCTTAAGAAGCGTGAAGTTGGCTTTGGAGGAATTTTTTACAGTTGTTTTCCTAATGGGGGGTGGGAGCGGGATGTGGATGTCTAGGGTGATTAGCTTGTGGTCAGATCTGACCAACGAGTAGCTGACCTCTGGTGTGGAACACCAGTCACCCATGTTGGTGATGACCAGGTCTAGGATATTGCTGCCCCTGGTGGGGGTGTGGATAAGTTGATCCAAAGCATTGGAATTGATGATTTCCAGAAAACATTGAGCAAAAGAGTTGGTACATGAGTAGTTTTCCCAGTTAATGGTAGGGTAGTTGAAATCACCCATTATTACAGTGTTGGGTTGTACCTTAATATTTTCCAGTGTATCAGGAAAAGAGGAGTGGGAATCCTGGGGCATGGTGGGGGATCTGTAGCAAGCTACAATCTGGATTGCGGTTTTGCCCAGAGTTAGTTGAACTTGGATAATCTCGGATGCATTATGCTGAGCAACTAGCTTGGAGGTGTGGATATCCTTAATGAATATGGACACACCTCCACCTTTAGTGTTTCGGTCCTGGTTTGGTGGCCAAAAGGTGTGGTATGAATTATAGCCTGGTAATGCAGGGGTGCTCTCTGGAGCTTTGAACCATGTATCTGTCACTGCACAGATGTCAATGTTCTCCATTTTAAGGAGTGCTTTGAGTGAGTGCATTTTGAGGTTTAGACTTCTAGCATTGAGTAGCATTACCCTCAGATTTTGCTTGCTTGTACCTGTTACAGTGGTGAATTTGTCATTTGAGCCTTGCCTAAAAAAGGCACTATTGGGGTGGCAAGACCCTTTGCCAGTATCTGGAATCCCAAGGGCGACAGGTGCAGGCCATCTCTGGCAAAGCAGCGTGATCTGTCAATCATGTAATCCCAGGTAGACAGATACTGGATTCCCTTAGAATGACACCAGAAGCTTAGCCAATTGTTAAAGTCAATAATTTTGTCCTTGTACTGTGGTGTCATTCTGGGTGATGGCAGGATGGTACTCAGGGCTAGGGTCATACCGGCTTGGTCTACAAGATCGGAGAGCTCCTCCATGTCTCTTTTCATGTAGTTCAGGGAGGAACGTCTCAGATCATTCAAACCAACATGGACAATGACAGAGTCATATTTGTACTTGTTGTGGAGTGACCGTAGTGTGTGAGTTATGTGGCAGATCCTAGCACCTGACAGGCAGCTGACAGTAACTTTTTCCTTGTTTAGCCTGGTGAGTGGAACATCAGTGTGCCTGACTATAGAGTCACCTATGACTAGAGTGTTGTGTACGTTATGCCTTATGGGCTGTAGTTGAGTGGCACACTGAGTATGTAGGCTATGTGTCATTTGGGTTGTGTTGGGGGATGGAGGTTGCTTGCATTTCTGCTTTGGAGGTTTCTGTTGTTTGGGCAGATTTGTACTGAGAGCCTCCGTGAATGTAGGTCTGTGTTTTGTGGTTCTGTGTGTGTGTTTTGGTGGTGTAGGTTTTGAGGGACTATGTGATGAGTGTGGTGTGGTGCAAGTGTTTACCTTCTCCTCTTGACTGTCTAGGCCAGTCTTTGGTGAAGAGAGCTTTGCTTCCAGTTTGGCTATATAAGTGCATCTCTCACAGGTCGTAGTGTTGGGTGGTAGGAGGAGAGGGTTGTCTGTGTACATGAGGCAATTGCTGCATTGTCCCAAGATGCCCAGATACATCAGGTAGACAGGAGAAAACACCGGGAGCTGACCTTTAGACATGCCTGAATAGGTGCTTATTTATTAAGTACTAAAAACTGTTTTCCTCTAGACAAGTGAGGAAAGTTGAGTGCTGTAGTAATTTGTAACTTATTTAGTGCTTACAATGAGTTCTGAACAAGTGCTGAGATCAAAGAAACATATGAGTGCTAAAACTAAAAAGCTGGCTAGTTGCAAGGGAAAGTTTGAAGAACAGACTTTATGGCGCCAGGAATAGTTTAACCCCAGTTAAGTGGGGGGGGGGGGCTTAGGAGCTCACAAACAGTCCTGGACACAGCAAATCTGTATCTGACCTGCCACAGGAAAGGGGGGAAGCAAGCTTAGAATTTTTTTTTCCCAGTAAAGTGGAAATTGCGAAAGCTGCAACAGAAGTTAATTCAATGTTAAGAATCTGAGTGGGTTGGCCTTCACAAATGTTCTCTGTTAGATTGAGTGAACTAATAACACTAAACTGGGAGGAGTGTCACAGATCAAATATACAGTATGGGTGGGCAATTGCAAAGCCACCAAGTATAAGAATACACAACACTAGGGAGGGTGGGTAGTTACAGTTCCTAGCTGTAGCCAATAAATGAAAGTTTTAAACAGATAAAGGAGCAGACTCGAGAATGCTTTTAACTGTAACAGACAAAAATGCACAGAAAAGCTAGGATAGAGCACTCACAAACAGAAAATACAACTCTCAGTTTGAAAAAGCAGTTTACAGTTAAGTAATGTTAAAACAGTATAAAACAGTACATAAATGCCGTGAAACAATAAAAAAAGCTTTATAACAGTGCAAAAATATAGTAGATCAACTGTATAGCACAATTATAAGCTTTTCAGAAGTGCATTTCAGTGAAATAAGTGTAAGAAATAACTTAGCCTGCTCTTGGAAGCTTAAAGAATTTCCACTTATGCAATGCAATCCAGAGCCTGACAATACAAGCAGAACCTTTATAAGACACAGGGTTTATATAGCAGTAAGAATGGAGGAGTTGGAAGATCAGATTACTACTCAGCCCCTGCTATTACCCAATCACTCGTACTACAGAAGGTCAGGAGGCCTTGTTACTCTCAATAATAATGAAGGCAATCAGCAGAAAATGGCTGCCAGAAACACAGGAAACTCAAACAAAACTACCAGCCTAGACAATAGGCCTCTATCAAGATTATGCCACCTGAGCAGAACACAGAAACCTCACTTTAAAAGCATAGAAAGAACACCCACAAAGAAAAAATACAAGTCTCAGTATGAAAAAGCAGTTTACAATTTAGTAATTTAAATAAAAAAAGCAATTATAGTAATGCACACTACTACAGTTCCTAGCTGTAGCCACTAAATGAAAGTTTTAAACAGATCAAGGAGCAGACTCGAGAATGTTTTTAACTGTAACAGACAAAAATGCACAGAAAAGCTCGGATAGAGCACTCACAAACAGAAAATACAACTCTCAGTATGAAAAAGCAGTTTACAGTTAAGTCATGTTAAAACAGTATAAAACAGTACATAAATGCAGTGAAACAATAAAAAAAGCTTTATAACAGTGGAAAAATATAGTAGATCAACTGTATAGCACAATTATAAGCATTTCAGAAGTGCAGTTCAGTGAAATAAGTGTAAGAAATAGCTTAGCCTGCTCTTGGAATCTTAAGGAATTTCCACTTATGCAATGCAATCCAGAGCCTGACAATACAATGCATAAACAGTCTGTCTTTTGAATATTTTTTTATAAACCAGATGGTTGAGCAACAATGAAAGGCCAACACAATTTAAAAAACAGAGTTTAGTTCATTTATGCTTAATTAAAACTTTACCTCTGGCTTTGCACGATGAAGTTAAGTAGGAACGTATTTGTATCTTCTTTCTGTCTGCTGTTTTAGCTACAATTTTTAACTTTGTCTTTCTCTAACATAACTCAGAAAAAATAATAGTATTGCCTCATTTTTTTTTATTTCTTGTAGATAGCAGCATTAATTTGTTCACAAATTAAGTTTAGGACAAACTAATTTGTCCAGGACCATCTTAAGGGGGTTAGTATAGGGGTAATGTGGGGGGGGGGGTGGAGTATGGATGAATAGAACAGTTTAAATATAGTGATAGGGAAAGGTTAGGTAGCTTGTGGCTGGTAATGGCTTAATTGTGTGTGGACTTTGAGGAAGTGAGGAAGATGATTTAGGGAGGGGTTTAGGTTTTATATGATTGTAGTGTGGGAAGTAGTGTCACATTTTAGCATGAGTTTGCAACGGCAAGGTTCTTGTCCATGATGACCTGTAGGTACAGGGGTGCAGGTAGGCTTTGGACTATTTTTAGTCAAGATTTATGGTTGTGTGGGTGATTTATTACTTAGTCAGTGGTGTTTTGGTTTGTTGTTCCTGGTTAAGATGGATTTTTTAAGGCTTATTAGAAAGGGGTTTTAGGTAGTGCGCGTGGGGCGGCTGAGGTGTGTGTTTTTGTAGAGTGGTATGAATGTTGGCTAACAGTCAAAAGTGTAGGGTCCTGCCAGCTTTGTTCATTGGTGGCATACATTTAGCAGGGCAGCAGTGTCCCAGGCTGTCCATGGGCCAGGAAGCAGTGGAGTGCAGTTGTTCATTCCCACTCTGGTGTGGTGATGTTGTGACCCCAGTTTAGTGGTTGAATTAAGCTCCTATTTTTTTGCGTGGTTAAGTTTCGTATTAAATATAATCTGGTTTGTCTCTATAGGCTCGAAGAGGAGCAAATGGTAAGTCGTTTGGTCATTGGTGGAGTGTGGATATTTGGGTTCCAGCAGTAGGGTATAAGAAAAGGAATTATAGGGAACAGTGGCATGTTTTTGCCTTTCAGTTCACTGGTGGCTAGCAGTTGGTCATTGGAGAGGCTCTGTGCTGTCACAGGCTGTGGAACAGCAGTGTTTTAAGTTTTGCCACAGACCATGCGCAGTACGACTAAGAGCTGTTAGTTGGTTAATGGTTGAGAAGCATGCTGCATTAATAACTGGTAAAAACACCCAAAATAGAAATACTAGGAAGAAAGCGATATGCAAGTTACAGTGGCATGTGTGTTATAGTGTCTAATGGCTGGGGGGGGGCAGGTATTTATGCACATGCAAGTTTTTTTGGTTCCTGGCTTTGGGACTGGATGTGTAAAGAGATGAATGGGGGAAAGGAAAAAAAATAGACAGGAAAAAAAGGGAAGGGAGCAGCAGAGTTGGGAGAAGAGAGTGGGATGACAAGTAACTTGGATTCCACTTGGTGCGGAGACAGGGTTGCCTTGGTGGACCTCTTTGTCCTTGATTCATTGGCCCCTTCTCCTGACTTCCATAGGCATACCTGTTGCTGAGGGGTGTGATGTGTTGATGCTGCTTCACATATCCTTGGTTCTAGTTTGTATTGGCCTGACCATTGACCGGTCATTTCTTCATGGAGTTGAGCATGGGATTGCAGCATCTCTGTTGCATTGTTCATTGTGGGAGGCCCATTTGTGTGCCCTTTATTCACTGATGTTGTCTACTTGAGCACATGCCTGGTGCCAGGTGGTCTGGAAGAGGTGGAACAGATTGGATGGCATTGCTTCTAGAACATTTTGGAGCTTCATCATGCAGGCCTTCATGTTTTCAATCTGGTATACTCGCTGGGCTGGTTGGGTGAGTGTCGTCATGGCTGCACTGAATTCTTTGGCTGTTTTGATGGATAGTTTTGTGGGGAATGTTAGAGGGGAAAAGGTAGAAGGAGAAATCAGAGGAGTTTGTTGGGCCTTTACTGCTGGAAGCTGTTCGTGGATAGGGTGCAAATTTAAAAAATCAAGGTCAGCACATAGAGGAGTGTAAATTCCAAATTGCTTTATTAAGACATGTATAAACCAAGCACTCACATATACATGCCTTGTGTGCTGGCCTTGATTTTTTGACATGGGCTGTTCCTTTTTGGGACTGTGCACATGCCCTACTTGCAAGGACAGTTTTTGCTTTAGGGTGTAAGTTTTCCACTGCTTGCTCGAAGTATGGAGGGAATCATCCAGCAGCTCAATGTGGGTGGCGAGAGGTTAATCTGATAACTTTGATCTTATTTTCAGCCGAGGGGTGCTTTTCCCCTTCCTAAGGGTTTCAGAACATTAGAGGTATAGGCAATTTTTGAGGGTTATGGAGCAGGGTGTCCTTTAGAGGGGGCTAGAGGAAGGGCTGGCATTGCATTCTCCCATTAAGGTGAAGGTATTGCAGAGTATGCTCCAGTGATTTCCTGATGCTTCTCTTAAAGGTAAAATAATTGACGTTTTTTTCTGGGGGGGGTGCTATTAAATTGATGGTGGTGGGGGTGGGGTGGTTTGTAAGAATTTCTGATCTGTAAGGGGTAAGGAGGATATTCTGCTGCATTTGGTAGAGAAAGAGTGACAGGTGGGTAGGTTGTTGGGGTCCTTTGACAGCTCTCCCTTTCAGAGTTTTAAGGTCTCTCGATTGGGTTTGGTTCCAAAGAAAGTGGATGGTGAATTTAGGCTGATTCACCACTTGTCATATCCAGTAGGGTGTTCAGTGAATGATTTCATTTCAGTTGAGGAGGCTAAAGTCAGCTTTGTGAATGTGGATATTGAATCTGCTTTTCATCTGTTGCCAGTAAGAGAGAAGGAGTGGTCATTACTGGGCATGGTAGTAGGGCACATATTTTATTTCAATAAGGCTTTGCCAATGGGTTGCTTTGTAGCCTGTGCTACTTTTGAGAAATTCCATATGGTTCTTCATTGGCTGTGGCAGCAGAGGGTGGGCTGTACATTACTTAGATTATTTTTTTTAGTGGGTGAGAGATTTGAGGAAGCATACAAAGATTTGAAAGAATTCCCTGTGATGTGTGATGAGTTTGGGGTTACATTGGCCCAGCGTAAGTTGGAAGGCCCTGCCAAAGCTTTGGAGTTTTGGGGATTGTTAATGGATGCAGGATGTGGGCTATTTTGTTTGCATATGGAAAAGATAAATTGAAGGAGAAGGTTGGGGCAGTGGTGTGTAAGGTTAAGGTACAGATTCAGATGATCATGGAACTCTTAGGGCTGCTAAATCTTGCATGTCAGTCTGTTCATCCAGGGCATACATTTTGCAGGTCGGTGGCCTTTTTACTGAAAGGGGGGGAAGAGTAAACACCATTGGGTTAGGATTAGCAAGATGGTAAGGACTGATTTGGCTCTTTGGTTATCTTTCTTTTGGAGCAGTTTAATGGGGTTTCTTTTTGGCAGACAGATTGGGTTGGTCAAGAGGAGCTGCAATTGTTCACAGATGCAGTGGGAGGTATTGGAATGTGGGCACTTTTTGGAGGTGAATGATTTGTGGCTCAATAGCCCTTGGACTGTAAAGAGGATTGGAAAAGGGATGTTGCATTTCCGGAGTTAATGTCAATTTGGGTAGCATCAGTAGTCTGGAAGGAGATGTTGAAGGATAAGAGGGTAATTTTGCATTCAGATAACATGGCAGTACTATGGGTTCTGCGGATGAAGACCTCTAGATCTGAATACTGCTGTTAGTTTTACATAAGTTAGTCTTGCAGAGTTTGATAATTAATTTTTCATTCACAGAGGTGCATGTGGCTAGTGTACGGAACATGATTGCTGACAGTTTGTCTCTTTTTCAGTTTTTCAGATTTTGACAGTTGGCTCCAGGGGGTGGGGTGAAGGAGGTGTTAGCGGCTTTGCCAGATGAGGTGTGAAATCTTGGGATGATGTAACCAGGAGGGTGTTGCAGCAATTATGGGTGGTGTCCACCCAAAAGGCATATGGTAGGGCACTTTATGATTCTGATAAATTTGTTTTACAATTACCTGAGGAAGAAGGGGTTTGGTCAGAGGAGTTGCTGCTTCGCTACTTGGCTTGAGTTTGGCTACAAGGGAAGACTGTGCAAACTGTTAAAATGGATTTGGTGGCAATTAATATATTTGTGAATGTGGCTGGGTTGCATGATTTCACAAAGTCTTGGACAGTGGGGTATATGTTGAGAGGATGAGGAATAGTGGCTGGAGGGAATATGGATATGTGTTGGCTGTTGACGAGGCAGATTTTGAAATTTTTAGTGAAGGGTTTGGCGTTAGTGGAGACGGATCAGTTGTTTATGTTATGTGGGTTACTTTGAGTGTGTGGATGTACTCCGGTGCTTTTCTTGTGTCAGAGTTGTTATGGTTATTATTTTGGAGGGATGTAATGATATGCCCAGAGGCAGGTGACATTAGGTTATGAAAGTCTAAGACAGATCAGTTGGGAAAAGTTGCATCGATACTCTTAAGGAAAGATAGGAATGCAGGACTTTGTCTAGTAGGTTGAGCTGCAGAACTCATGCAGCCTCAGGTTGGGGGTCCCACAATTTGTTTTTTTGTTTGAGAGGTGAGAGGATGGTAACAAGTAGTCAGTTTGTACAGGTAATGAGGAGGGCTTTTCATTGTTTGGGTTTTCCAGCTGAGAGGTTTGCTGCCCATTCTTTCCGTATTGGGAGGGCTTCAGATTTGACAAGGGAAGGCAGATCCATTGAGGTTATTAGAAGAATGGGGAGGTGGTCTTCTAATGCTTTTTTATCTTACATTAGATAATGGATTCAATTGTATTATTTATTTATTTATTTATTTTTTGTCTTTCAAGAAATCAGATTGTCATCTTGGGCCATTCCTATATTGACTGGGTGGAGAAAAGGTCAGCAGTTAGGATGGATGGAAAGAATTTGAGATTGTCTCAATTAGGGTGATCAGTTAGTTGATATGGGATTAGACGTCTTAGGTGGACTCGACCTTTGCATGAAGTTGAAGTGCTGAAGTTGCAGTTAGGTTTTCCAAAAATATTGGTGATACACCTAGGTGAGAATGACTTGGGAATAGTTTCTAAGAAGCAGCTGGTGGATACAATAAAGGAGGATCTGTGAATGTTGCAAGCACTACATCCAGGCAAGTGTATAGTATGACTGGAGATAGTGCCATGCTTGAGTTGGAGGAATGCTGCTAGTTTTCACGCTTTGGAGCGGACTTGGAGGTTGGTTAATCATAGGTTGGCTCTACAATTGTGAGCTTTGGGCATGTACATGATAGAACATTGGAATTTTGATGACAGGGATTTGGTTTGGTTTAGAGCTGATGGTGTGCATTTGAGTGACATTGGCCTTGATTTATTTAATAGCGAAAAATACTTCACCAACCACCAGGCTGTAGTAAAAATGTAAAACTTTTAATGCAAAATGTAAGCTGTTTCAGGATACACCCTTCATCAGACATATACAAGAAAACAAACACAAACCAAACACTCTTTCTTCCCAGCTCTTTTTTCCCACCGTACACAGTACATGTGAAGATAAAAAATGACAAGAAATTGGAGACGCAGGTGATCAGGCGAGGTCAACGGTCGGGGAGTAGGGAACGAAAACAGAGAAGGATATCTGTATCACTTCAGGTACTGCTAAGCTTGTCTATAATTTATCCAGTACTGTTCTATCTGATCTACACCTCCATGTTCTGAATAAAGGTCTAAATTTTGTACCAGCAGAGAGACATAACTACACCAATGTCATTTTGGAACTTAAACAATTTGGCAGAACTTTGAAGTTAAAAGGATGTTTGGTACTTCTGACAGGTCTATATTATAACATCGAAGTGTCAGAACTTGGAATGTTATAACATCAAACCCAAAACCATGAAAGCTGAAAACCCCGAAGACTGAGAACAGCGATTTTTTTTCCCTGGGAAAAAAATTGCTGTTCCAGTACAAAACACGAAACACACAAATACTACAAACTATTTCTAATGTGCGGGGCAAAGCCCCCCCCCACCCCCCTGCTTAAATATACCATCTCCAAGATTGCACCATAGTGGAGGAAATAGCAAAGCCGTGGAAACGGCCCACTGAATTCTTTCCCTGGGAAAAAATTCGATGTTCTGCGGCTTCGATATTGTCAGTCTTCGAGGTTTCCGGTTCGATGTTATAACATTCAAAGTTTTGACACTTCGATGTTATAATATAGAACCCTTCTGACTGCTCAGATTTCAGTAATTGCTCTTTATGTAAACCTAGTTTATATGTTCCAGCCAGTCATTCAGTTATAGAAACGTTTGTGAAGACCAGTTAAAATGTCTGCATAGCAGTATTGATTTTAAGAATTTTCATAATTTGTCAACTGAAGAAAGGATAGGGTTAAAAAATTTAAATGAAAATGTCAACATTGTTATACGGCCAGTGGATAAGGGTGGGGCCATTTCCCTGATGGATAGGGATGTATACATTAGCAGAATCAAGTCCTTATTGGGGCATGATGCTACTTATGAATGCATTACTGTGAGTAATGTGAAAGATATTATAGCACGTTAATGATGTTATATTAGAATTAAAAACAAATAACATTTTAACAAATGCAGTTTTGAATTTCATCAAGATAGAACATCCAATAGTACCCATTTTTATAACACTACCAAAAATACATAAGGATCAACAGAATCCACCCCTCAGACCAATAGATTCTGGCAGGGGTTGGGTCACTGAGTATTGTTCTATATGGATAAAACATCAGTTGAAATCTATTGTTTCCACCATCTACCCTGTATGTGTTCTTATCAGGAAAATATTTTGATACCCCTCTAATGTTGGTTACTCTAGACGTAAAAAAAATATTTACAGTTATTCTCAATGGTTATGGAATATAGGCAGTGCAACAGCTTTTAAGTCTTAATGGCACTTTGGATAAGAAAAGAATGACACAGGGAGTATACTTACTGTAATTAGTACTTGAAAACAATATCTATTTGTTTGAAGAGTAATATTATTGGCAGAGATGGGGGGTTGCCATGGGCACCCCCTGTGCCAATTCTTACGCGAACCTGGTGCTTGCCCAGTGGGAAGATGAGTTTTTGTTCAATAAAGATGATGAATGGAAACATTTACTCTTATTCTATATCCGCTTTGTGGATGATGTTTTCCTATTATGGGAAGGCAGCATTGAGGCTTTGAACAATTTTTATATCTTATTTAGAATCCACTACTATTTTTTTACATTTTACTATGCAGTACTCCTATAATGAAATTGATTTTTTGGATGTTTTGTTACAAAGGGATGAGTTGCATCATTTTAACACCAAGATTTTTAGAAAACTATGCTGGAGGAATGGCCTACTCGCCAAAGAGAGTATGCACCCCAACTATGTTTTCCGTAATGTTATCAAAGGCCAGGCTGTTAGAGCTTCATGGCTTTTTATAAATGAGGGTGATTTAAATCAGGAATTAGAAGCTTTGACTACTAGATTTTCTGAGAGGGGGTACTGCACTAAGGAAGTGGAAAACATGTTTTTAATGCTATACAGAGCAGCGATACAGTAGCAGCACCATGGTTCTCTAAGAAAGGTATTGAATATAGGACAAGTAACTCAGTGAAGCAGGCTCAGCCTAGAAGTAAACTGAATTTGTATATTAAGCATAGTAAGGATAAAAAAGGGGTTTGTGATGTAATATGGGGTAACTGGAAAATTCTACAACCGGATGGTCCTTTAAAAGAAATAGCAGCACCAAATTTTGTTTTTAAGAGGAAAAGGAATCTTCAACAGATCCTGTGTGACAAGAACTATGATAAGAAGAAGGTACTTGAACAGCAAGCAGGTAAAATGGGTATGTATCCCTGTCAGCACTGTAAAGCATGCCCTTTAATATCTAGAATTCAAGAATTTGTACATCCTATTGACAATAGGGTATTTAAACCTAAACTGTTAGCAAATTTTAATTCAATGAATGTTGTGTACCTGGCTAGGTACCTGTGCTGCACATCATTTTATGTTGGGAAGACCAACTGTACACTTAAGGATAGGATCCTGAAACATTTATCAGCCATATGTTTGAACAATACACATAATGCTGTATTTCAACATATTAAAGAACATCAAGAACACCACTTTACTTTTATGGTTTTACAACTGGTTAAGGTGAATGCCAGAGGGAGCGATATTGTCAATCAGACTGAATACTGTGAGGTACAATGGATTGTAAGGCTAAGTGCTGACAGAAGTCCAGGACTTAATGGAGTGGTACCTTTAAAACCTGTTCTTAGGAGGCATAGACCTGTGACTTACATGATTAGATCTTGATTCTCATTGGTTTATTGATTTTTAAATATTTTTAAAAAGGTTTTTGTTTGTTTTCTTGTATATGTCTGATGACGAGTGTATCCTGAAAGTGCTTACAGTCTGTGTTAAAAGTTCTACATTTTTACTACAGCCTGGTGGTCCATGAAGTCTTTTTCACTGTTCTTTTACAAGGTTTTGCTTACATAGTGTCTCTACTTGCAGTTTTTGTTTCTTGATTTACTTAATGTACACTTGAGACTATTTTTAGAGGATATGGTGAAAATTGTTGGGGGCAGAAACTCTTGACCAGTTACAGGGTTCTTCAAAAATCACACAGAAGTCACTAAATTCGCTAAAATTTAATCAGAAGCTTTCAGGCTATCCACCCTTCATCAGCATATAAAACTAATAAATTCATCACATTTAAATAGAGGTTCAAATAAAATCACATGATCAAGCCAGCCATACAAATCCCACATATACTTTAACATCAATCAAATCATAAATTATGCATAAATAAATACTTTTCAACATATTCAAACTATATATTACTTATAACAACTTACTAATAACTATATAAAAATAACATAAACAATAATGTTAGAAATATTAAAAGCCTAAAAAATTCAGGTGTACATATGATAGTTCTTCATATATTTTCTCTCTGCCTTTTTACCAATATGGGCTTCAGACTAACAGTACTATTCAAGCCTGGTGGTATATCAGCTTGTAACCTAACTATCCATTCATATTCTCTTAATTCTAGGATGTTATTTACATCACCCCCTCTTAAACCCATATTCAATACACATATACACCTAAATTTGAACGTATGTGTATGAAACTCCATAATGTGCTTATATAAACCATTATTCAGTACTTTCTTTTTTATTTCTCACCTATGTTCAGTTATACGGTCTTTTAATTTTCTCATCGTCTTTCCTACATAAAATGCCATACAATATGTACATGTCGCTAAATATACTAATTTTGTCGTGTTACAATTTGCTTTACAATTAAAAACAAACTTTTCGTTAGTAACAGGATGCTGAAAGCATTCATTTGAATCAAAAATATCTATACAGCATGTACAATTGTGGCATTTATACATTCCCACTCTACTTTGAGATATCACTTCTTTATTTTTAAAATCTTTATAACATAGCATCTGCTTAAGGGTCTGATGGTATCTATAAGCAAATCTGAGTTTTAAACCTATCAAATCTTTTATTTCTGGCATTGCCAATAATATTATCCAATTTTTTTCTATAATTTTACATACTTCTTTTGTATTCCTATTGTATGTAGTTGTATATCTTACCATATTATTATTCTTATTTATTTCTTGCAACCCCATCTCTTGTGATAATTCTAGTGTATTATCACTAAAGGTGGGTTTATATTTATCTTTCCTACCTAAAAGTACCTCATTATATATAGTATTTATACTCTGTAACGGATAACCATTCTTAATAAATTCTTCCTTCATCTTATTAGCTTGGTCAACAAAGTTATCATCTTCTGTATTTAATTTACTAACTCTTATTAGTTGTGATTTAAGAATTCCCTTGAATGTATGTGGGGCATGCATGCTACTCCTTTTCAAATATCTAGCTGCATGTACTTCTTTCTTATAAACCATGGTTTCCACTTTGTCCTGTTTCCTATATAAATTCACATCTAGAAATACTATATACTGAGATGAAGAAACCATCTTAAATTTCAAAAAACTTGTGGTGTCATTTAAATATGTAACATAACTTTCCAAATCTGTAGTTGTACCACTCCAAATAAAGAAACAATCGTCCACAAATCTACAATAACACTTCACATTACTATTAAGCCTATTACAATTACTTAACACATATTGCTTTTCCCAATGATACAACACTAAATTTGCAAATGTATTTGCCACAGGTGTGCCCATGGCTACACCTGTTGTTTGCAGGTATGGAACATTATCAAATATGAACACATTTTTAGTCAAAACCAGTTCAAGAAGCAAACAGATGTTCTCCACTTCACGTTTTATATGCTGATGAAGGGTGGATAGCCCAAAAGCTTCTGATTAAATTTTAGTGAATTTAGTGACTTCTGTGTGATTTCTGAAAATTGTTGGGGGAACAGGATTGCCCTCTTCTTTCCCCCCTCTTGGTGATGATGTTGATGTTATTGAGTTTTGGGATAAAGTGAGCTGCATGATGCTGCTTGATAAGAATAAGCAAGTGGAGTATGGACGCTGCTTATTCTGACAGAGTGAGTGGGTGCACTGCCCTGATGGATGCTAAGAAGAAGTTCATATTTTGATTATTTTCTTGCAGTTCTTGAATAAAGTTATTGGTTTCAGTTTGAATCTAATAAAGGTCATCAAATGTCTGCTGGTGTCAGTGTGCATTCTTAAAGGAGTCCAGGACAAAGATCATTCTCTGAATCAGTATCTAAATATCAATGTGAGCAAATCATACTTGACTGATATTTACTTAGCTAAGATGAAATCATCCACTGTAATTACCATATAAAAAGAGGTTACACAGATAAAATCAAAGAAACTCTGCAATTAGCTGAATGGAAAAAAAAATACAACAAAACTGAAGAAGGAAGCTTTATTTTCACTATTAGAGAGCAAAAAACTATTGCACTTTTACAAAAAACTCAAGCAAAACTACTTAGTGAATCCTCAAGATTAAATTGTTTTATTTTAAAGTTCCCCAACAGGCTCAGTTAGAAGGCATCAAGAATTTTGGCACTAAAAACTGATCTTATTCCCAAGACCTTTTGCAGCAAAATACATCTAAGGATAAAAAAAATCAAGTAAATTTCTTGATCTGGTGGCAACATCTCACTAGAGTAATATAATTGTCTGAGATTTGTCCGAGTTTATTACTCTAAATACATTTTTAAAAAATGCCCAGTAATTATTTGCAAACATCCTTGAACCATGTCTAATATGCAGTTCTTCAGTGAGGGAGCCAACCTATTTGAACATCTGCAATATCCCAGCCACCAAGACTGTTTTATGTGAAGCTGTTGAGTTATGATGATCGGTCTCTGCCCTTGAAGGACAGCAAAAAAAAAAGGACTATACCTGGAATGGCAATAAAATATGGATCTCAAAACATATCCCTACAGAAGTAAAATAATAAAGAATGGTCATTAACAGTTTTGAAGTTTTTAAAAACAAACTGAAATATTAAAAACACTATACCATAGCCTTGGTATTTACAAAGAATGGAAAGAAATATATATAATGGATCCAGAACCGCTATCGTCAGGCTTATTTAAACTATTTTCATTTTCTGTTATTCAAATGAATGTGCTCACAATCTCAGTATTTCTGTAATAGTTTAGTTTACTTAATAATTTTATATGTTTATTCCCCTTCTTACATTTGTATGAGAGGCAGTCTACAATGCTAAACTTTTTATTGTGACAATGCTCTATTGTTTCTCATCACAAGAGAGAGTTTACTGTTCTTGTTTATTGTCATTTGACTAAAATTTAATTTGTCTCTCCTTTTCAGTTAGTAGAACTTTAGTTTTTCTTCATTTTTTCTGGTGTTCTTTGTGATCATTTTTAGACTGACATATTTTGCAATTGCCATGAAAGAAGTTATCAGTTTTTTTTGTTTGTTTTAAGAAAATAAGTTATCATTTTAATATAGTGCTGTAATATACTTAAGATAAAAGGAACTTAAATAAAATATTATTTTACTTTCAGTGCAGTGGATTGTTTGTCTATTGTTGTTCCTAAAACAAAAAAGTTAATGTAATTTATCAATAATGTTGTGCTCTTTTTGGTGCCGTGATCTTTTTAGAAACCTTATGTTTATTCTTTTTTATAGTTTGTATTAATTAACATTTTAGTCTTTTTCTTCAAATCATGGCATTAGCTTTTAATTATTAACTGTGCAGTTACTATGCACCTGCTACAATTCATAGCATTATCTTTTAATTTTTAACTGTGCAATTACTGACTCAACTGATCGAAGGAAGGACACTGAGGAAACTCGGAGCTATAATATATAATATTAAGTATCCTGTTTTTTGTTTATTTTGTTCTTTATTTCTTTGTTATTTATAGCACTTTGTGTACTGTGTATTTTTCTAGCTAGTTTCACTGTGAGTGAGGTATTAACTGGAAATTGTCCACTTTTATTAAGCATCTGTTGGGTTGCTTGTTTCTGATAACTTGTTGCAGTTAAACTCTTTTTTCTAGAGGCTCCTTTAGCTGTTTAAAACTTTCATTTAAAGGCTCACTGCTGCTTTTCAGCTGTGAGAAACATTTCTGCAGTTTGTTCTAAGTAGTGGGGATATTTGTAGCATTTCCATATTCAGGCTTGTATTTGGGCCTAGTGTTTGTGGAGGCTGTGTGTCTTGAGCACATATTCAGGGACATCTTGGTTTAGCCAAAGCCATCAGGCATTTCAGTGAGAAAGAATTGTTTGAGGTCATTGGCTGACTGAGGTCACCTGGACTACAGCTTAGACTAAGCACCTCATTGGTTCTTTTGAGATTTCTTTCTTAAAAGCTGTCTCAGGTTTCAACTTTCTGTTAGCTAAGAAGTTCATTTGTGAGTGTTCTGCCATTTCACACTGAACTGATTGAAGAAAGGACACTGAGGAAACTCGGAGCTATAATATATAACATTAAGTATCCTGTTTTTTGTTTATTTTGTTCTTTATTTCTTTGTTATTTATAGCACTTTGTGTACTGTGTATTTTTCTAGCTAGTTTCACTGTGTGTGAGGTATTAACTGGAAATTGTCCACTTTTATTAAGCATCTGTTGGGTTGTTTGTTTCTGATAACTTGTTGCAGTTAAACTCTTTTTTCTAGAGGCTCCTTTAGCTGTTTAAATCTTTCATTTAAAGGCTCATTGCTGCTTTTCAGCTGTGAGAAACATTTCAGCAGTTTGTTCTAAGTAGTGGGGATATTTGTAGCATTTCCATATTCAAGCTTGTATTTGGGCCTAGTGTTTGTAGAGGCTGTGTGTCTGAGCACATATTCAGGGACATCTTGGTTTAGCCAAAGCCATCAGGCATTTCAGTGAGAGAGAATTGTTTGAGGTCATTGGCTGACTGAGGTCACCTGGACTACAGCTTAGACTAAGCACCTCATTGGTTCTTTTGAGATTTCTTTCTTAAAAGCTGTCTCAGGTTTCAACTTTCTGTTACCTAAGAAGTTTGGTTGTGAGTGTTCTGCCATTTCACACTGAACTGATCGAAGGAAGGACACTGAGGAAACTCGGAGCTATAATATATAACATTAAGTATCCTGTTTTTGTTTATTTTGTTCTTTATTTCTTTGTTATTTATAGCACTTTGTGTACTGTGTATTTTTCTAGCTAGTTTCACTGTGTGTGAGGTATTAACTGGAAATTGTCCACTTTTATTAAGCATCTGTTGGGTTGTTTGTTTCTGATAACTTGTTGCAGTTAAACTCTTTTTTCTAGAGGCTCCTTTAGCTGTTTAAAACTTTCATTTAAAGGCTCACTGCTGCTTTTCAGCTGTGAGAAACATTTCTGCAGTTTGTTTCCCACCCTCCCTGTTGGTATAGTGTTTTTATAGTTGGTGGCTTTGCAGTTGCCCGCCCCTAGTGTAAATTTGATCTGGGACCCTCCTCCCAGTCTAGTGTCATTACCTCATTCCACCCAGTACAGGGAGAACATTTGAGAAGGCCAATCAGCTTAGTTTCTGCTACTCCTTTCTCTCTTTCCACTTAAAAAAATGTATCTGCTTTTACTGTATTTGTGTTTCTTCCTACTTTAGTTTGCTTTTGCGTCATCTTAAAAGTACTCAATTGTATTTATTACTGCTTGGTGTAACTCATTCTAAGCCTTTTAGTTTAAGCACTTGGGCTTCAGACCAGTTGTTTTACATTAAGAAGGTTTGTGGTCTGCACTGTAGTGGCAGAACATTTAGCTTACATCCTTCTAAGTTGGGAACTGCTGATTGAGGGCTCAGTGTCTGTTATTCTAAAAGTGTATTAATTCTGGTTTAAGCACTTGGGCTTCAGGCCAGTTATTTTACATTAAGAGGGTTCGTGGTCTGCACTGTTGTGGGAGGAGAGGCTGGACTCTGCCCTTCTGGGCTGGGAATTTCTGGTTAAAGGCTTATAGTGCCTGCATATTTGAACTGCTTCTTACTGAAATTGGTACACCTTGTTTGCTGTAGCATAGACTAGATCCAGACCTGTTGAATCTAGCTTTGTTTGTATAACTTGAGCACTAATCCATGCATTCTTTAAAGTATTCAATTGTATTTATTACTGCTTGGTAGTAACTTGATTAAAGTGTAGCTATTATTCTAAGCATTTTGGATTAAGCACTTGGGCTTCAGACCAGTTGTTTTACATTAGGAAGGTTTGTGGCCTGCACTGTGGTGGCAGGACAGGTAGCTTACATCCTTCTAAGTTGAGAACTGCTGATTGAGGGCTCAGTGTCTGTTATTCTAAAAGTGTATTAGCTCTGGTTTAAGCACTTGGGCTTCAGGCCAGTTATTTTACATTAAGAAGGTTCGTGGTCTGCACTCTTGTGGGAGGAGAGTCTGGACTCTGCCCTTCTGAGCTGGGAATTTCTGGTTAAAGGCTTATAGTGCC